>NW_027039629.1:5000-81519 GCF_034236695.1 Oncorhynchus nerka
CAGTCCCCTGCAAACAATAAATAAATGGTATGGTAGTAAGAGTGATGTAAGGATTGTAAAATAAATAACGAAACAAAACAAAAGTGGGGGAATATAAGTATATCCGTCCGAGGGTGTCAGTGATCAAACCTGGAAGTAAAAAATATGCATCGCTGAGCACAGCCGGGATGAAAGTGAATTTAACGTTAAATGAGAGCTCTGACCGCCATCCATTGGTCTGCTCAGCGTCTTACATGCTCGGTAGCCCTTGTTAAGCCCGTTTAATACGTTTTCACCCAATATGGTATAGTATGGATTCGAGTCCATGAGCAGACCCTAACACGCAATAACAAGGCACTCTAACCTGTAGGCTGGGGGATTGGTGTATATCCCCGGATAAACTTCTCTGCGAATCCTTTATGTGAAAACCGAGGAGAGCCAAATCTTCTCACCGGAAGGCTGGGGGTAATTCTTAGTCTTGCAGGGAAGAGTAAGGCTGGGCGAAGATGGAGTTTGTAGAGTTTGGTCATGACATCTCTGTCACATTGAACGGTGCAGGCACTCATTCGAGTCGGCGCGATGCTTTGCCAGAGTGCCAGCCGAAGGTTGCTTTACATCGGGCGCATAATCCTCATAGACACGGAATGAATGCCCTTTATGTGACAGGTTGCCCCTCATTCGAGCTTCACGCAGTATAAGATCCTTGGTCTTGAAACTGTGACAACAGATTATTACTGGGCGAGGACGTTGGCCCGGTCCAGGCACTGGGACAAGGGAGCGTACATGTGCAGGCGGTCCAGCTGGGGATCCGAATCCAAAACATCCGATCCCATTGCATCCTTCAATAGCTCTGGCAGACAAAAGATATGACAAATTATTACTTTTACCAATTATTCGACTACAAATCTCTAAACATATGTGAAAGAGAATAACAACACATTCTAGGGCGAGAACCCGCACAGGATCTAGACCTCTAACCCCCTCTGCCAGACCAACAACGCAACACAACAATATACTCCTTCAAATATCACTCAATACACTCTTACATATCAAGGTTATTACTGGTCTGGATCGGCCCTCCAGGTCCACCACTTTCACAGAAAGCCTCTGCACAGTATCCTGCAATGACGTGCATAGCTTCTCTAACTCGTCGATCCTACCAGCGTTGAATTCAGAAGCTTTCTCAAGGTCCACAATACTCTGGCCATGATACCTTTATACTAACAACACTGCAGAATTTCATATTCTTTAACTACAAACAAAACATAAGTTTTTAAGTAATTTCAAATCATTAATAGTTTGTTTTAATATATCCCAATGTTTATGTGCACTTAATTTAGCATGGCAACATATATCTTGTCCACATCATATTAAATGCACTGGTCTCTTACATAACCATGTACCGTTCTAGGAATGATGCTCTCGATTTTGGTGTCCAGCTCAGCAATAGTGGCCTTAATAGTGGCCTTTGTTGGCAATGGCAGAGGTCAAATGTTTTCTGTACAGTCTTCAACAAGGTTTTCACACACTGTTGCTGGTATTTTGGCCCATTCCTCCATGACAGCAGATCTCCATTGTAGGATTTCTAAGAGCAGTGATGTTTTGGGGCTGTTGCAATGGCAGAGGGCAACACAAGGACTGTTCAACTCCCCTCCCTAGAAGATTTTCTATGGGGGACTTTCAACCCCTGAGATCTGAGACTGGCCAGGCCACTCCATGACCTTGAAATGCTTCTTACGAAGCCACTCCTTTGTTGCCCAGGCGGTGGGTTTGGGATCATTGTCATGCTGAAAGACCCAGCCACGTTTCATCTTCAATGCCCTTGCTGATGGAAGGAGGTTTTTACTCAAAATCTCACGATACATGGCCCCATTCATTCTTTCCTTTACACGGATCAATCGTCCTGGTCCCTTTGCAGAAAAACAGCCCCAAAGCATGATGTTTCCACCCCCATGCTTCACAGTAGGTATGGTGTTCTTTGGATGCAACTCAGCATTCTTTGTCCTCCAAACACGGCGAGTTGAGTTTTTACCAAAAAGTTCTATTTTGGTTTCATCTGACCATATGACATTCTCCCAATCTTCTTCTGGATCATCCAAATGCTCTCTAGCAAACTTTAGACGGGCCTGGACATGTACTGGCTTAAGCAGGGGGACACGTCTGGCACTGCAGGATTTGAGTCCCTGGCGGCGTAGTGTGTTACTGATGGTAGGCTTTGTTACTTTGGTCCCAGCTCTCTGCAGGTCATTCACTAGGTCCCTCCGTGTGGTTCTGGGATTTTTGCTCACCGTTCTTGTGATCATTTTGACCCTACGGGGTGAGATCTTGCGTGTAGCCCCAGATCGAGGGAGATTATCAGTGGTCTTGTATGTCTTCCATTTCCTAATAATTGCTCCCACAGTTGATTTCTTCAAACCAAGCTGCTTACCTATTGCAGATTAGGTCTTCCCAGCCTGGTGCAGGTCAACAATTTTGTTTCTGGTGTCCTTTGACATCTCTTTGGTCTTGGCCATAGTGGAGTTTGAAGTGTAACTGAGGTTGTGGACAGGTGTCTTTTATACTGATAACAAGTTCAAACAGGTGCCATTAATACAGGTAACGAGTGGAGGACAGAGGAATCCTCTTAAAGAAGAAGTTTACAGGTCTGTGAGAGCCAGAAATCTTGCTTGTTTGTAGGTGACCAAATACTTATTTTCCACCATAATTTGCAAATAAATTCATTAACCTGTTACTCCTACCCTCTACTTTTTTTTAACATTCTGTTAAAAATCGCGCAACATTTCAGCGCCCTGCTACTCATGCCAGGAATATAGTATTTGCATATGATTAGTATGTGTGGATAGAAAACACTCAGACGTTTATAAAACTGGTTAAATCACGGCTGTGGCTATAACATAACGTGCGTTTCATCGGAAAGCGCAGGAAAAACTGATCACTGAAAATGGAAAAATATATTGCTGCGCTACTTGAACCCATTGATAAAGGTGAACCACAATTAATGAGGCTGAGGTTGCAGTACCTACAGCTTCCACACGGTGTCTAGAGTATTGTCATTTGCCTACGAGTTGTTTCTTGGTCAAACACATGCAAGGCAGCGCAGTTATTCAGGTCTAGGACCGGATATTTTGGTTGAGTTTCTAGCCGGACATTTTTCCAGACGGACAGCTATAGAATATACTTCGTCTTGTGATTAATTTGATCGCTTATTAACGTTTACTAATACCTAAAGTTGCATTCCAAAAGTATTTCGAAGTGTTTTGTGAAAGTTTATCGTCGACTTTTTGAATTTTAAAAATGACGTTACGTTATGAAACGCTGTTTTTTTCCGTTTATCACACAGTCTACATAGAACGATATCTAGGCTTTATATGGACCGATTTAATCGAAAAAAAGACCCAATAGTGATTATGGGACATCTAGGAGTGCCAACAAAGAAGATGGTCAAAGGTAATGAATGTTTTCTATTTTATTGTGCGGTTTGTGTAGCGCCGAATATGCTAATTATTTTGTTTACGTCCCCTGCGGGTCTTTTGTGGTGTTACATGCTATCAGATAATAGCTTCTCATGCTTTCGCCGAAAAGCATTTTAAAAATCTGACTTGTTGCCTGGATTCACAACGAGTGTAGCTTTAATTCAATACCCTGCATGTGTATTTTAATGAACGTTTGAGTTTTAACTAATACTATTAGCATTTAGCGTAGCGCATTTGCATTTCCAGAGCTCTAAATGGGACGCAAGCGTCTCAGTAGGAGCAAGAGGTTAAACATCCTACAATGTGATTTTCTGGATTTTCTTTCTTCTCATTTTGTCTGTCACAGTTGAAGTGTACCTATGATGAAAATTACAGGCCTCTCATCTTTTTAAGTGGGAGAATTTACACAATTGGTGGCTGACTAAATATTTTTTGCCCCACTGTATGTAATAGCTGTTTTGCCTTAGATTGTGCCTGTTACCTCCCCTAAAAGTATTACTTTTTTGTGTCGAAAATGTAGTCCATTTCTTAGCATAAGGAATCCGTGATATTTGATCCCAGGCATCTATTAAAAAGTCTCCCGCTGCAATCCCGTTAATGGGATGATATGACAACAGCCAGTGAAAGTGCAGGGCGCCAAATTCAAAACAACAGAAATCTCATAATTAAAATTCCTCAAACATACATGTATCTTATACTGTTTTAAAGGTAGTCTTGTTGTTAATCCCACCACAGTGTCCGATTTCAAATATGCTTTCCAGCGAAAGCACCACAAACGATTGTTAGGTGACCACCAAACCACAATAAAAACAGCCATTTTCCCAGCGAAAGAGAGGAGTCACAAAAAGCACAAATAGAAATAAAATGAATCACTAACCTTTGATGATCTTCATCAGATGACACTCTTAGGACTTCATGTTACACAATATATGATTTTTTGGGGATAAAGTTTATATTTTTACTTAAAAAAATCTCTGTATACATTGGCGCATTACATTCACTTGTTCAAAAAACATCGTGATTTTGCATAGCCACATCGATTCAACAGAAATACTCATCATAAATGGAGATGATAATACAAGTTATACACATGGAATTATAGATATACCTGTCCTTAATGCAACCGCTATGTCAGATTTTAAAAACTTTACGGACAAAGCAAACCATGCAATAATCTGAGACGGTGCTCAGAATAATAGTCAAATTAGCTGCCATGTTGTAGTTAACATAAACCATAAATGACATGCTAAATATTCCCTTACCTTTGATCTTCATCAGAATGCATTCCCAGGAATCCCAGGTCCACAATCAATGCTTGATTTGTTCGAAAATGTCCGTTATTTTTTTCCAATTAGCTACTTTTGTTAGCGCGTTTGGAAAACATATCCAAACGCTGGTGCTGGTCGACCATTTTTTCGGACAAAATCTTTAAAAAGTTATATTACAGGTCGAAGAAACATTTCAAACTAAGTACAGAATCAATCATTAGGATGTTTTTATCATACATTTTCAACAAAGTTCCAATCGGAGAATTCCTTTGTGTCTTGAGGAGGAACGGAACGCAAGTGGATATCATGTGGAATGCGCTTGACCAGGAAATGGCTGACTGCCAGACACATGGCTCATTCTGCTCTTATTCAGTCCCACAACACAGTAGAAGCCTCATTCAAATGTCTATAGACAGTTGACAACTAGTGGAAGCCCTAGGAAATGAATCTTCATTCATATCGCAATGGGATTTCAATAGGGAATTGTTTGAAAATATACCAAACTCAGATTTAGATTAGTTGAATTGGAAACATTCTTTGATAGTTTCTGATTAATGTTCTTGGGTTTTATAGTTTAGGTAACACAAGTAAATTTAATCAGGAAGGTAATATATTCTAAAATTATAATCAGTTTCCGTTACGTGGAATCGTGTCCAGTCATTAAAGTGACTTAGTTTGGACTATTACGGTGATGAGACGGCATCAACTTTTGAAGGTTCTAGATTTGTTCAACAGGTTTATATTTTTACTAAATTAATGCAACAGGTTGCAATGATTAGATTACCGGAAAGGGGTTATGGGTTTGTTTATTTTAGGTGTTGATTCCACTTAAGGGAACACTGTACAGTTGTGGCCAAAAGTTGCGCTGCTTCAAGTGTCTTTAGATATTTTTGTCAGATGTTACCATGGAATAATGAAGTATAATTACAAGCATTTCATAAGTGTCAAAGGCTTTTATTGACAATTACATTAAGTTGTAAGTGAGCACACTCCCTTGGCTAAGAAGCAACCCCACACATGAATGGTCTTACAGCCTGCTCGAGGTCAACCGCAGCAAATATATTTTACAACCTCAAGGCTCAATCATTAAACCTTGTATTGAAACAATCAGTTTACTAAAATATTGCAACATTGGAGTGCTATCCAAAAAGAAAACACTAACATATTACCATTTACATACAGTCAACACTCATTAAGTTTACATCAATCCTCCGTATCAATGTCTTTGCCACTGTCACCCATCGTATGGTTTAGAAAACAAAGGAAACGATTCATGATTATTCTTTCCTTACTAGGGCGGCAGGGTAGCCTAGTGGTTAGAGCGTTGGACTAGTAACCGAAAGGTTGCAAGATCGAATCCCCGAGCTGACAAGGTAAAAATCTGTTGTTCTGCCCCTGAACAAGGCAGTTAACCCACTAGTCCAACGCTCTAAGCAGTCATTAAAACTAAGAATTTGTTCTTAACTGATTTGCCTAGTTAAATGAAGGTTAAATAAAAAACTCACCATGTATTAAAGCGTATGCTGGGTCTCAACCGATAGTGAGCACAACACAAACACCTCCGATTATTTAAAATAGGGTCCAAGCTACAACATTTGCAAGGATTTTGTTTTGTGTGGAGTTAGTGTTTTTTTTACATAGTTGACGTTAGTTAACATTTAAAAAATATATATATATACATTATTTGACAACCCTCTTTGTAAGCCTTCAACTGATATAATTCGCAGCGGTTTTACCTTTTTCAGTGATGAAGAAGTTACATGGTAGTGTGTGGTATGCAAAATGGGTGAACTTTGAGAACCTCTATCGCATGAATGTTTTTGCATTCAGGTCCAAAAGGTATCTTCCTGACCACTTCTACAAACGTGTATGGAAATGGGTGCAGTGAAAAAGACGATTCCATTCCTATATAGTGGGTTCCAGAATTATTGGATCCCTTGATATAGATGAGCAACAAATACTCTATAAAATAAATAATACTTTTCTGAGCTATATTGTATGCAAAAAAATGTAATTTTATACTAAGAATATTGCTCAGAGAAAGTAATACATTTTCAAATAATACATTTTTCTTCTCGAAAAGATAGGGGTCAAAATGATTGGAACCCCTCTTCAATACTCCAGAACCCTCCGCTTGTGAGGATACTGACACTGAGCCTTTTACTAAAATGTTTTATGAGATTGGAGAACACATTTGGAGGGATCTTGGACCATTCCTCGATACAGAATATTTTCAGATCCTTGAAGTCCATCTACGTTTATGGACTGCCCTCTTCTATTCAAACCACAGGTTTTCAATGGGGTTCAACTGGAGACTGAGAAGGCCATTGAATTTTTTTTTTTTGTGTTCAATTAACAATTTCTTAGTGCAGTTTTATGTGTGCTTTTGGTTATTGACATGCTAGAAGATCCACTTGCAGCCAAGTTTTTCGGCTAAAATGGCCTGTGACGGTCTGGTAGCTCTGGAAGGATAACACATTCCATTTCACTGTTCGCTGAACAATATAAGATTGTTTTGGGGAAGTTTATTAGCTTTTTCACGCCATCTAAATATTACTCCATATCTCAAGATGACGCCTACATTCTACCCTCACTAAATCTCTAAAAGTCTCAAACAATTTCTGCCATACAGACATGAACACTACTGCAATATACCACCTCTCTCTCTCTCGGTCTGTCTCTCTCTATCTATTTCTATATTTCTATTCTCTTTCACTCTTTCTCACCTTCCCTCGCACATACTCCCCTGTGTTTGTGTTGATGGAGATATCAATTGAGGATGAGCATGGTAACGTTTTGCCAATATTGTCTGACAGATCGAGGGGAAAGCGTTCTCTTGAGAAATGAACACACCTGTGTGAGAACACCCAACTGTCCTTGGGCCAGCTGGCATTTTTTACCCTGACCAATAACTGAGTATTTTCCTAACTGGCAGATTACAAGCTGACCTATCAATGCACTGCCCTACCATTTGTATGGCTCTAGTTTAGATCTCACACATACTCATTGTGGATTTTTGTATTGAAACCTCAACCAAACTGCCACGTTCAATTGCAGCACTATCCACTTACAACATGCAATCAGGGAGACCGTCACTACACCCCCAGATATAATACAAGAGTTTTAATTAAGCATGAACGAGTTTGCACTTGAGCATGCATAATTTCTGTCTATTTTTCTGCATGTCTGTGTGTAAACTTGCATAATGCATGCGCCTGTGTTTCTGTGTGAATGTGTGTCTGCATGTTTGTCCATGTCTGTGTCTACCTGTCCACATAACTGCATACTAACCTGTGGTGGCTGGTGGCACTTTACATCAGAGGACAGGCTCATAGTAGGACTAATGCCTGGAAGTTAATGGAACATGTGATTGATACCATTCAATCGATTCCATTCCATCCACCATTACAATGAGCCGTCCTCCTCTCACCAGCCAAAACTGATGATATAATCAATGTAATACATAATGATATAATCAATGTAACAGCTACTAATTCATGTGTCCCTCCCAGGCTGGGAAGAAGTGTGAGGAGTCGCGTCAGGAGAAGGAGGCCATGGTGATGAAGTATGTTCGCGGGGAGAAAGAGGCTCTGGACCTGCGCAGGGACAAGGAGGGGCTGGAAAGGAGGCTGAGGGAGGCCACCAAGGAGGTGGACCGCCAGGCCCTCAGGGGAAACAGTTTGGCCCAGGAGAAAGGCCGGCTGCAGCAGCTCCACGACGCCAAGGTAATGCAGGGTTAATGTTTAAGCAACAAAGTTCCACATGTTCAGCTGCTAAGGTGGCGCTCGTGCAATATTAGATGGACTTTCTGACACCGCTGCTTTATTTGCACTGGAAAATCTATTTCGCCTTGAGTCTTTCATATTTATTGTAGGTAATTGGAAGGAGTCTGCTCGAAGGCTTTTGATGATGATGAACATGATAGTGGTGGAATGTTTTTCTTTGTACCTGCTGTTTTTTGCATTATTACAACTTGTGCTTTTTACTGAAACTTTACTGCTGACCATAACAGTGGACTAACGAACAAAATACTGAAATATGTTTTTTGAGTAAAGTGATCCTTTAACATTAATTACAAATTAAATGGCATACCGTGCCTGTTACATCCTAATGGAATCCATCTCTTGTTGTCCTCAGGAGGGAGAGGTGAGCAGGCTGAATCGGGAGTTGGAGAACGTCAAGGAGGGGATCAACTCACACCTCATCAAGGTCAAATGGGCCCAGAACAAGCTGAGTAGTGAGACCGAGGCCCATAAGGTAAGACCAACTGCATTTTTTTACACTGTTGAGTAGTAAGGCGTCGGCCACAAAGAATGAACATGGATGAAATCCTACATGCGTTCTTCAATTGTCTATTTTTGTCTGTCAAAAGTTCAACTCAAGTTTATTTTTGGACAACTAAAAAAGCAGACATCGTGTTTTTTGATAGACAATCATCTCCGTTGATGATCAACGGATGACTCCCATTGAAAAACCATTGGCTCAATCTGTGATTTTCAGACACAGAATCGCTGTGGTCAAAGCCTGAATATTAATTGCATCAGAACAAAAGTTAAAAGACAGAAAGAAACATGATGTAAGTGGCAGAAGTATAATAGTCTACACTATTATACGCCCAAATACAGTATGATTGTGTGTGACTTAGTTTATGATTTTCAAGGGCATTATGAATTTGCACTATTTGTATAATGGAGATTTAAAAACAAATTCAAGATTTTAATCAAATCAAATTGTTTTTGTCACATACATGTGTTTAGCAGTTGTTATTGCGGTTGTAGCGAAATGCTTGTGTTTATAGCTCTAACAGTGGAGTAATATCTAATAGTAATACCAATCAATTTCACAACAATACACACAAATCTAAAGTAAAGGAATTGAAATGAAGAACATATAAATATTTGGGCGAGCAATGTCAGAGCGTCATAGACACAGTAGAATAGTATAGAATTGTGTGTGTGTGTGTGTAATGCAAAATATGTAAATGTGATTAAAGTGGCCAGTGATTCCAGGTCTATGTATAGAGGGCAGCAGCCTCTAAGGTGCTAGTGATAGCTATTTAACAGTCTGATGGCCTTGAGATAGAAGCTGTTTTTCAGTCTCTCGGTCCCTGCTTTGATGCACCTGTACTGACCTCGCCTTCTGGATGGTAGCGGAGTGAACAGTCAGTGACATGGGTGGTTGTTGTCCTTGATTATCTTTTTGGCCTTCCTGTGACATCGGGTGCTGTAGGTGTCCTGGAGGGCAGATAGTTTGCCTCTGGTGATGCGTTGGGCAGACCTCACCACCCTCTGGAGTGCCCTGCGGTTGTGGGCGGTGCAGTTGCCGTACCAGACGGTGATACAGTCCGACAGGACTCTCTCAATTGTGCATCTGTAAAAGTTTGAATGTTTTAGGTGCCGAGCCAAATTTCTTCAGCCTCCTGAGGTTGAAGAGGCACTGTTGTGCCTTCTTCGCCGCAGTTTGTCATTGACGTGTTCGCCGAAGAACTTGAAGCTTTCCACCTTCTCAACTGCGGTCCCGTCGATGTGGGTAGGGGGGGGGTGCCTGAAGTCCACGATCAGCTCCTTTGTTTTGTCGACATTGGGTGAGAGGTTATTTACCTGACACTATACTCCCAGGGCCCTCACCTCCCTGTAGGCCGTCTCGTAATTGTTGGTAATCAGGCCTACTACTGTTGTCGTCTGGCAACTTAATGATTGAGTTGTAGGCGTGCATGGCCATGCAGTCATGAGTGAACAGGGAGTAAAGGAGGAGGCTGAGCATGCATCCTTGTGGGGCCCCAGGGTTCAGTATCAGCAATGTGGAGGTGTTTTTTTCCTACCTTCACCACCTGGGGGTGGCCCGTCAGGAAGTTCAGGACCCAGTTGCACAGGGCGGGGTTCAGACCCAGGGCCTCTAGCTTAATGATGCACTTGGAGGGTACTATGGTGTTTAATGCTGAGCTATTGTCCAGATGGGATAGGGCAGTGTGATGGCGATTGCATCGTCTGTGGATCTATTGGGGTGGTATGCAAATTAGAGTGGGTCTAGGGTGTCAGGTAAAGTAGAGGTGATATGATCCTTGACTAGTCTCTCAATCTTAAAAAAAAAAATGTTTACCTTTGTTTATCCAGTTGAGAACAAGTTGTCATTTACAGCTGCGACCTGGCCAAGATTAAGCAATGCGACATAAACAACAACACAGAGTTACACATAAATAAACATACAGTCAATAACACAATATAAACATCTATTTACTGTGTGTGCAAATGCAGAAGAGTAGGGAGGTAAAGGCAATAAATAGGCCATAGAGGTCTTTACGTGTTTTGGATACTTTTATTTTTCCACATTGTTGTACAGAGCTTCTACCATACTTATCATATCCACGTTCAAAATTTAAAAAGGCAATCTCATATCTGAGCTATCTTTTTGCAGGTGTATGGTAACAATGAGATACAGTGCATTCGGAAAGTATTCAGCCATATTCTCTTTATCCACATTTTGTTACATTTTGCCATATTTTTTTTGTTGCCTTAATGAAAACATCTTTCTGACAAAATTAGAAGTGTGTAATATCTGAAAATGTAGCTAGCTAGACTCTCTTACCCGTATAAATGGATGGACGTTTCTCCCTCACTGTCACGGATGTCATAGTTGCCCTTAGTTTGAAGATGTAATCCGGAGACAGGTGTTTTATACAACAGCCCATCTCCTTAGCTATCATACTCTAATTCCACTGATTTCAAAACTCTGTCCTCCGGAAAGTAGAGAGCAACAGTTATGCTGTTCTACTACGTGATATCTTTCAAAAAAGCTTGCGACATGGCAGACCAATCCGAACTCATCTCTCGGCATGTCCTTCCCACTCATTATCTCAGCCAATCATGACTAGCCGAAAGGTTGCTGGCTTTTCCCATGGCTAAACCAACTAAAATGTACGTTGAAATGGCGCTGCTGTGAATTTGTGACGCACGACATACGCCTAGTTTCCTGAAACAAGTCACAAATATCAATCAAGCCAATGACTATATAACATTTTGGCACTTCTGTCCACATCAAATTTTCAGCAAAACAAAAAGCCCAATCACACAATTGTCTGTCCTTCACATGCTCTGCCACAGGTGAAAGCCATCCCTTCACACTCATTAGTGGGACTAGGTCCCCATCTACTGGCCTTCATGAATATTGCACCCAAGGGAAAGCTCAAACTAATGACTGTTTATAGGCAGAGTTTCTTGTACATGATGAAGCAGTTGGTCACAGCAATGTCAATGAGATGGTAAAACAGGGTCCTGTGCCATCTCTTAGTCTTGTGGTGCGCAGAGTAGTACTGTAGTGTTCATCGACCTGGTAAGGAAGAGGTTGCCATCTCTGTCCACCTCAGTGGGGTTGGTTGACTCGTCTGGCTCGTCTTATCATCTTGACTAAAAGAAAAATAGATTTAGGAGTTAGTTCAACATAAAAATTGCCACATTTCAAAAGCAGAAAATCCTTCATGACAAACATTCATACTTTTTAAACTAAATGATCTACCATTCCCCATAGGGAATGGAGGTTTACATTTACATTTAAGTCATTTAGCAGACGCTCTTATCCAGAGCGACTTACAAATTGGTGCTTTCACCTTATGACATCCAGTGGAACAGCCACTTTACAATAGTGCATCTAAATCTTTTAAGGGGGGGGGGGGTGAGAAGGATTACTTTATCCTATCCTAGGTATTCCTTAAAGAGGTGGGGTTTCAGGTGTCTCCGGAAGGTGGTGATTGACTCCACTGTCCTGGCGTCGTGAGGGAGTTTGTTCCACCATTGGGGGGCCAGAGCAGCGAACAGTTTTGACTGGGCTGAGCGGGAACTGTACTTCCTCAGTGGTAGGGAGGCGAGCAGGCCAGAGGTGGATGAACGCAGTGCCCTTGTTTGGGTGTAGGGCCTGATCAGAGCCTGGAGGTACTGAGGTGCCGTTCCCCTCACAGCTCCGTAGGCAAGCACCATGGTCTTGTAGCGGATGCGAGCTTCAACTGGAAGCCAGTGGAGAGAGCGGAGGAGCGGGGTGACGTGAGAGAACTTGGGAAGGTTGAACACCAGACGGGCTGCGGTGTTCTGGATGAGTTGTAGGGGTTTAATGGCACAGGCAGGGAGCCCAGCCAACAGCGAGTTGCAGTAATCCAGACGAGAGACAAGTGCCTGGATTAGGACCTGCGCCGCTTCATGTGTGAGGCAGGGTCGTACTCTGCGGATGTTGTAGAGCATGAACCTACAGGAACGGGCCACCGCCTTGATGTTAGTTGAGAACGACAGGGTGTTGTCCAGGATCACGCCAAGGTTCTTAGCGCTCTGGGAGGAGGACACGATGGAGTTGTCAACCGTGATGGCGAGATCATGGAACGGGCAGTCCTTCCCCGGGAGGAAGAGCAGCTCCGTCTTGCCGAGGTTCAGCTTGAGGTGGTGATCCGTCATCCACACTGATATGTCTGCCAGACATGCAGAGATACGATTCGCCACCTTTCTGAATTCCTTGTTTGAAAGGTAAGAATGTTATAGCCTGCGCTATGCTATTGTTTTGTTAGAGTGGTAGGGGAAATGTAGCATTGTCCTACTAGGCTACATTCAATGATTATTTTCTGTGCTGTAGCCTATCATGATGTAGGCTTATTCCAATATAAAATAAACCCTGTATCACCAAGTGTGTGTTTTTTAAATATCAACACAGTAGAGTAATACTGTGGGGATGGGGGAAGTTCTGTGCTGTAAAATATAACATACTAGGCTACATTGTTTATTTTCTGTGTTGTAGCCTATCGTGATGTAAGCCTATTTCAATATAGAATAAACTCTATCACCAAATGTGTATATTTTCATATACAATTGTATTTATCAATTAAAAACCTCTCAGATTTCCGCCTAAATAGACATACCCAAAAGTAACTGCTATTCATGTGTAATTACATGATTCTGACATGAATATAACTTGGTATATTTGGAAAGATTATGAGGAAATTATCAGAAGATCGGTAGGAGTTACATAGTTCAGAATACACAAGATTAAGCACACACAAAATATATCATTTTGTTTGCAAGCCATAAGTGAATTATTGATGTCCAGAGCTGGAAACACATCAGATGGCTTCCACAACATGTGAACAATATCAGAAAAAAATGGGATTGATAGACTTAACAGGGCAGATGTTGTAGTAAGTGGTGTCAGGTGTGGTCACAGGACTTTTCCAAGTGTCCCTAAACCTCTCCAAAGTGGCTTATGTCTTATTAGATCATTCCAGTGCTATTACATATTTGCAATTCCTAAATGCTATTTGTTATAAAAACAAAATGTATACAACACCAACCTCTGTCAAACATTGTGGTGGTGTAGGGGGACATACAGGGGATATCCAAGTGTTTTCATCATATTTTTAATGCGCAAAGATATAGTCACTCGGTGGACATTCGATGTTGCCATTAACTGATATAACATTGGCAATAGCCTAAATTTGTTCCTACCAAACCTTTGGAATAATTTCATACCCCCATGTAGCTATAGCTCAAACACAGACCAAATCAAAACTTACCTTGTAAAATGTTTGCTGTTTGGTGAAAACGTTGTGTAAAAAAAACATTTTGACTCTCGGGGCTGGTGGTCAGTAACGGTAGGTCACAGGCAGACAAATAAGACATCCTCATGATCTGTGGAGACCCGTCTTTCGGTGTGAATCAACGTATTCCGTGTTTATTTAGTTTATGCTTCACAATGCTAACCGGAATATAGGTAGCAGCCATCTTGAAATTAGGTTCATCGGCTTCGCCTTCCCTTATACATTCGTATGCCCATATAGGGTAGTAAGTGTCTCAGGTCAATAGCCAAGATACTCAGCTTTCTGCAGACATCCTGCTTTTGCAGATAGGGGCTACCGTTCTCATACCAGACTGAATTGAATAAAATACATCTAATCGGATCCCCAAATATGGGGACTTTACATTTAAGAGGTTTTAAGTAAATAATAACAGCACAATTACTTTACAATTACACAATTAAATACTGTCACAATTATGAGGTAGGCCTACTTACAATTCTGCCACAATGAATTTCATCCTGTTCATCATAACCAGGAAGCTGTCCTGACCAGATAATCTACGATTCTGCCACAATGAATGTCATCCTGTTCATCATAATCAGGAAGCTGTCCTGACCAGATAATCTACGATTCTGCCACAATGAATTTCATCCTGTTCATCATAATCAGGAAGCTGTCCTGACCAGATAATCTACTTCATCCTCACTGTTCTTCAAAACGATTTACTTTCCATATTTCTTCATGCACAAAACAATGGAGACTTTCTTCAGCAAAGATGTCTGACAAAAATACTAGGATGGAAGCAAATGTAAGTATCTATAACGTCACAACAAATCATATTTTTTTACAGTTAGCTAGCTTTATGGGCGTTGTGACATGAGTATGCAATTGTAATTCGTGTTGTTTTCGTGACTACTGAGAATACTAACAGACAAGGCTGTTGTCTTGTGAAATAGTGGATGTAAAGAATCTAGCTAGTTAAAGCGGTTACTGCAAATTGAAGAAAAAATGCTTGCCTTGCTGATATGTTCATGCTATGCACCATAAGTAACGTAGCTAGCTAACTATGTTCTTGCTTATTGTGCAGTGGAGGATAACAATTCCTGTATGCCTATGGATGTGTAGCTAGCTATGTAGCCGATCTGTGTATGGACCCTAAAACGTTTGGTATACATATTAGTATCAAACCTTGTTATGAACCTCAGCTATCATAGCCGGTTGTATCAACTTCAAAACAGTCTGAATGGTATTAATGAAGCCCATGGATTGAGTAGAATATACAGTGCCTTCGGAAAGTATTCAGACCCCTTCACCTTTGCCACATTTTGCTGCACAGCAATTTTTTTAGGTCTCTCCAGAGATGTTCGATCAGGTTCAAGCTCTGGCTGGGCCACTCAAGGACATTCAGAGACTTGTCCAGAAGCCACTCCTGCGTTGTCTTGGTTGTGTGCTTAAGGTCATTGTTCTGTTGGAAGGTGAACCGTCGCCCCCAGTCTGAGGTCCGGAGCGCTCTGGAGCAGGTTTTTATCAAGGATCTCTCTGTACTTTGCTCCGTTCATCTTTTCTTCGATCCTAACTAGTCTTCCAGTCCCTGCCGCTAAAAAACATCCCTACAGCATGATGCTGCCACCATGCTTCACCGTAGGGATGGTGCCAGGTTTCCTCCAGATGTGACGCTTGGCATTCAGGCCAAAGAGTTCAATCATCGTTTCATCAGACCAGAGAATCTGGTTTTCATGGTCCGAGAGTCCTTTAAGTGCCCTTTGGCCCATCTCCACAGAGGAAATCTAGAGCTCTGTCAGAGTGACCATCCTGTTCTTGGTCACCTTCCTGACCAAGGCCCTTCTTCCTCGATTGCTCAGTTTGGCTGGGCGGCCAGCTCTAGGAAGAGTCTTGGTGGTTCTAAACTTCTTCCATTTAAGAATGATGGAGGCCACTGCGTTCTTGGGGACCTTCAATGCTGCAGAAATGTTTTTGTTCCCTTCCCCAGATCTGTGCCTCGACACAATCCTGTCTGGAAACTGGACAATTCCTTGGACCTCATAGCTTGGTTTTTACACTGACATGCAGTCAACTGTGGGACCTTATATAGACAGGTGTGTGCCTTTCCAAATCATGTCCAATCAATTGAATTTACCACAAGTGGACTCCAAGTTGGACTAACATCTCAAGGAAACATCTCCATGGAAACAGGATGCACCTGAGTTTAATATTGAGTCTCATAGCAAAGTGTCTGAATACTTATGTAAATAAGGTATTTCAGTTTTAAAAAATGTATACTTTTTTGGTTTGTTATTGTGTGTAGATTGCTACGTTTTACATAAAAATAAAAATATTTTTTTTTAGAATTAGACTGTAACGTAACAAAATGTGGAAAAAACCAAGGGGTCTGAGTACTTTCTGAAGGCACTGTAATTTAACTTTATTGTGCCACGGATGCAAGTCGTGTATATACATTTAGTTATTACCAAGCATTAGATCTCCACATTGGAGCCTGTACATTGAATATGCTCATTGACTCTACCTTGGCACACATTCATGGACTCTACCTTGGCAAATAAAGGTGCAGTTCAGGAATTAATGTCTTTTTCAGTCATATCCAATACCAGGAGTATCAAACTCCAGTCTTTGAGTGATGCTGTGTCTGCATTAATGTATTATAATTATATACTTCAACAGTGTTTACAAGTCCTGGTCCTGGGAGATCAATGGTTACACGTTGTAACTATGCAATTGACTAGAAACATTATTTAACTAGCTTAAGGCTGATTTGTAATTCATATATACAGAAATAGAATTTTAAAAACCGTACACTTACTATGTGTCATGTAAATACTCTAAAACCGGTTATTTTCCTTCTGCATTGATCTGATAAGCACAGGATAAGTGTAGTATTTCATCAAATGAGAGAATTTGAACCAGGAATGTGAAACGCTTTATTGAAATAAGTTAATTATTCAAGTGTTCTAAATACATACATGCATTATAAATATTAGAATTGTAATTTAATGAATACAAGTTAAATCTGTACTTCAATGCACATCTGGTGTGCATGATAAAAACAGAGGGAGAAGGTGGGGAGAGGGGTGTGATAGACTGTAAAAGGAAAGAGGTAAGAACAGAGGAGCAGGGAAGACTGCAAATGCAGTCCACCTCCCCCCCCCCCAACATTCCGCACGGGAAATTCAAAAATATTTATTGAGAAATATTTAGCTTTCACACATTTTAAGAGCATGTTTTGGTTTTGTACAGACATCACCCAGCACCCTCACTTGAGAAGTAGAAATCAAAGGGAGAAAAACTGGGAATTTAATAACTACAGTTGACATAGCTAAGTAAATGGAAGATTACTCTTATTGCTATGCGGAAGGCTCTTGAAAGAGCCTTTGGTTGTGCATAGTATAGTCTATGGGATTGCCAGGGAACAGCACCCTCTTCGAAGAAGTAGGAGATGAAGATCTCCTGCACAAGGATTGCCTCTCTTACTGCGTTGTTCGACCCCATCCTTGAAACATCCTGCAGAGCAGCAGACCTTTCCTCTGGCACACGGCAGCGAGGTGCAGATCCTCTCCTGGTCCTCGTGTCCATGAAGTTATGCAGGACACAGGTAGTCTTCACACGCTCAAATTCCCCCAGGAGGCAGTCTCAGATGGCCCTGGTCACCCAACCGTGCAGTGTCCTACAGTGGTTCCTCCTTTAAAAGTTGCGTCATACTGCAGCACACCTTGCATTTTGTGGCACGTCACTTAATTCTCAGCCATTTCTTCTGTTACTGCAAGTTATTGCTAGTTTGACCACTAGAGGGCAGCTTTGAGAAGCATTTGATAGTATTCCATATCGGCATTACCAGAGAATTTTAACTTTTTTGTAGTAACATAGTATATGGAATTGATTTGAACAAATTTGGCTTAATTAATTTGATTAATATTATGGTGTTTCTGTTGGATGGAATGGAAAATATGGTGCTGTACGTGATTGTCGGGAGTAGGCTACAGGATTGGAGGATTCTAAATTGTTCGCCTTTATTAGACAACTTTGTTCCAATACATCTATAAATCAGTGATATTTATTCCCATAGGAATTTGTTATGGATCCATAACTAAATCATCTATTTTTTTCATCCATTTTTTTTAACAAAATGTGGTTATTTGTTTATTAGGCTACTGTGCTCTGGTATTCTGCGCTCTGGTACACTCAACGAGAGTGCTATGAAATCCATGTAGATAGTAGGCTAGACACATTAATTTTTTAACAACGTTATTTTCTGATAAGAACAAGTTAATTGCATCTGCCGTGGAGCCCAGTTTCATAATATGACCATATTTCCCAGCTGCTTGGTGTCGTTTTGAAGTAATCGTGAAAAAACATGCCTTATTTTAGTGCTGCCAGCTCCTATTAGTTAATTTGAGCACCGTGGCACCAACTCACCTTGTGAACGTTCTATTCCCAGCTTATTGTTCAATGTCACAATGCCTGCTTTGCTATGGTTGGCAATGAGACCTGCTCACATTGTTTTATAGTTAAAATGTAAACAACAAAAATAATATTGGAACTCTGCGGTCTTCCCATTGTTTCCTATGGAGAGGAAATTTAGGCATGTCTGTTTATTTCGCAATGTGTATATTTAGATTTTTTTCCAAGTCGGACGCCATTTTATTCATGAGAATCTCCTCTTTCTAATTATGTAAGCCTGGGCAGCTAGCTTGGTTGTCATCAAATGCTAGCCCCAAAATACTTTTTGCCCTTGGAACGCTGAGCTCCCCCCATTGTTTTCCTATGGAGAGGCATGTCGGTGTATTTCGCCAAATATCTCACTGTGTATATATTTATTTTTTCAAGTCGGGTGTAACCTGTGTGAATTGGCCAGCTAGTTAGCAGGGTGCATGCTAATAGTGTTTCAATCGGTGAAGTCACTCACTCTGAGACCTTGTAGTAGTTGTTCCCCTTGCTCTTCAAAAGCCGCGGGTTTTGTGGATCGATGGGTAACAATGTTTCGAGGGTGGCTGTTGTTGATGTGTGCATAGGGTCCCTGGTTTAAGCCCAGGTAGGGGCGAGGAGAGGGACGGAAGCTATACTGTTACATATGGATAGAGTAGAATATAATAATTTTATTGTGCCAAGGATGCAAGTCCTATATACACACGTACTGTAGTTATTACCACGCATGAGATTCCCACATTCTAGCCTGTACATTGAATATATTCCCTGATCATGCACTTTTCCTTGGCAAATAAAGGTGTGTGTAACGGCGTTCTTCGTTTGTGGAAAGAGAGTCGGACCGAAATGCAGCGTGTTGGTTACTCATGTTACTTTAATGAAAGAAAACGTGGTACATGAAATAACTCATACTATGAAAACAACAAACAGAACGTGAAACCTAAATACAGCCTATCTGGTGAACTACACAGAGACAGGAACAAACACCCACGAAATACCAAGCGAAACTCAGGCTGCCTAAATACGGTTCCCAATCAGAGACAACGAAAGCACCTGACTCTAATTGAGAATCGCCTCAGGCAGCCAAGCCTATACCACACCCCTAATCAGCCGCAATCCCAAATAATACAAACCCCAATACGAAACATAACATATAAACCCATGTCACACCCTGGCCTACCCAAACATATGACAAAAACACAAAATACAATGACCAAGGCGTGACAGAACCCCCCCTAAGGTGCGGACTCCCGGACGCACCTCAAGAGCATAGGGAGGGTCCGGGTGGGCGTCTGTCCATGGTGGCGGTTCTGGCTCGGGACGTGGACCCCACTCCATTAATGTCCTATTTCCTCCCCTTCGCGTCCTGGGATAATCCACCCTCTCCGCCGACCATGGCCTAATAGTCCTCACCCAGATCCCCACATAACTGAGGAGCAGCTCGTGACTGAGGGGCATCTCGGGACAGAGGGGCATCTCGGGACGGAGGGGCATCTCGGGACGGAGGGGCATCTCGGGACGGAGGGGCATCTCGGGACAGAGGGGCAGCCCGCCCGGGACCGAGGGGAAGCCCGGGACCGAGGGGAAGCCCGGGACCGAGAGGAATCCCAGTACTGAGATGAAGCTCAGACAGGTAGTAGGCTCCGGTAAATCCTGGCTGGCTGGTGGATCTGGAAGATTCTGGTTGACTAGCAGATCTGGAAGATTCTGGTTGTCTGGCAGATCTGGAAGAGACTGGTTGTCTGGCAGATCTGGAAGAGACTGGTTGTCTGGCAGATCTGGAAGAGACTGGTTGTCGGGCAGATCTGGAAGAGACTGGTTGTCGGGCAGATCTGGAAGAGACTGGTTGTCGGGCAGATCTGGAAGAGACTGGTTGTCTGGCGGCCCTGGGCAGACTGGGAGCACTGGCGGCGCTGGGCAGACTGGCGACGCTGGGCAGACTGGCGACGCTGGGCAGACTGGCGACGCTGGGCAGACTGGCGACGCTGGGCAGACTGGCGGCGCTGGGCAGACTGGCGACGCTGGGCAGACTGGCGGTACTGGCGGCGCTGGGCAGACTGGCGGTACTGGCGGCGCTGGGCAGACTGGGGAGCACTGGCGGCGCTGGGCAGACTGGGAGCACTGGAGGCGCTGGGCAGACTGGGAGCACTGGAGGCGCTGGGCAGACTGGGAGCACTGGCGGCGCTGGGCAGACTGGGAGCACTGGCGGCGCTGGGCCGACTGGCGACGCTGGGCCGACTGGCGGTACTGGCGGCGCTGGGCAGACCGGGCGGTACTGGCGGCGCTGGGCAGGGGGGGGAGCACTGGCGGCGCTGGGCAGACGGGGAGCACTGGAGGCGCTGGGCAGACTGGGAGCACTGGAGGCGCTGGGCAGACTGGGAGCACTGGCGGCGCTGGGCAGACTGGGAGCACTGGCGGCGCTGGGCAGACTGGCGACGCTGGGCCGACTGGCGACGCTGGGCCGACTGGCGACGCTGGGCCGACTGGCGACGCTGGGCAGACTGGCGGCGCTGGGCAGACTAACAGCTCTGGCTGCTTCATGCAGACTGACAGCACTTGGCAGACTGACAGCTCAGGCTGCTCCGACCAGGCAGGAGGCTCCGGCAGCGCAGGAGAGGAGACAGGCTCTGGCTGCGCTGAACAGGCGGGAGACTCCGACAGCGTAGGAGGGAAGGAAGGCTCTGGCTGTGTTGAACAGGCGAGGCGCACTGAAGGCCTGGTGCGTGGTGCTGGAACTGGTGGTATTGGATCGAGGACACGCACAGGAAGCCTGGTGCGGGGAGCTGCTACCGGAGGACTGGTGTGTGGAGGTGGCTCTGGATAGACCGGACCGTGCAGGCGCACTGGAGCTCTTGAGCACCGAGCCTGCCCAAGCTTACCTGGCTCGATGCCCACTCTAGCCCGGCCAATAGGAAGGGCTGGTATGTGCTGCACCTGGCTCTGCACCCGCACTGGAAACACTGTGCGCTCCATAGCATAACACGGTGCCTGCCCGGTCTCTCTAGCCCAACGGTGAGCACAGGGAGTTTGCGCAGGTCTCCTACCTGGCATAAACATACTCCCTTCTAGCCCCCCCCCAATCATTTTTTTGGGCTGCTTTTCCGACTTCCAACCGCGTTGCCGTGCTGCCTCCTCATACCTGCGCCTCTCCGCTTTAGCCGCTTCTATTTCTTCCTTGGGACGGCGATATTCTCCAGGCTGCGCCCAGGGTCCTTTACCGTCTAATATCCTCTCCCAAGACCAGAAGTCCTTATATTGCTGCTCCTCACAATTAACAGGGAGAGTAGGCTCAGGTCTGACTCCTACCTCAGCCACTCTCTCTCTGCGCTCTCCCCCGTTACTTTCGGTTTTCGCTCTGCGTCGCCGTGTTTTCCTCTTTGACTCCATTCGTCTATAGCCCTCTTCGCATTGCTGCAGGGAATCCCAGGCGGGCTCCTGCACTCTCTCTGGGTCGGCCGCCCACCTGTCGATTTCTTCCCACGTCTTATACTCCATGCCTCTGATATCCATAACGTCCTCCTTTCGCTGCTGAAGCTGTCGCTGCCCGTTTACACGCTGCTCGGTCCGTGAGTGGTGGGTGTTTCTGTAACGGCGTTCTTCGTTTGTGGAAAGAGAGTCGGACCGAAATGCAGCGTGTTGGTTACTCATGTTACTTTAATGAAAGAAAACGTGGTACATGAAATAACTCATACTATGAAAACAACAAACAGAACGTGAAACCTAAATACAGCCTATCTGGTGAACTACACAGAGACAGGAACAAACACCCACGAAATACCAAGCGAAACTCAGGCTGCCTAAATACGGTTCCCAATCAGAGACAACGAAAGCACCTGACTCTAATTGAGAATCGCCTCAGGCAGCCAAGCCTATACCACACCCCTAATCAGCCGCAATCCCAAATAATACAAACCCCAATACGAAACATAACATATAAACCCATGTCACACCCTGGCCTACCCAAACATATGACAAAAACACAAAATACAATGACCAAGGCGTGACAGTGTGGTTCAGGTATGAATCTCTGAGACATTATTTTTCAGTCATATCAAACTCCAGTCTTTGAATGATGCTGTGTCTGCATGTATGTATTACAATTATACACTTCAACAGTGTTTACCGCTCCTGGGACATCAATGATTACACATTGTAACTATGCAATAGTGTTACTGTATGCAGAATTCTTGACACACAACCGAAGATGCTGCCATATCCTGCCAGCACGCCCACAAGCGAGCCACTCGGGAGAAGAATGATGACGCATGGAAGAGGGAAAGGAATGAGATGGGAATAAAAATGTGTTGCATAACTGGGGAGGGGGCTAATAGCTGAACAATAGACTATTCAACCATTACTAAAGAATAGTCAAATAGCCAAGCTAGGTGTGGAACCCCCCCCTCCTATCACAGACCAGATTTGCCCTAACGACCAAGGGGTAGCTTGCTTCTCAATGTAAGAAAGTAATGACTTTTCAAATAAGTTACCTTGCACGTTATGTTGGCTGACAATTTGTTAGCTACGCTGTCCTTACGAACCACACAGCATATCATTACAGCAGTATGTAGTAGTAGTTATACATCACACTTGCCAGTATGTTAACTATAGGCTAACTAACATTCTTAGCTTAGCTAAATGTTATAGTCGTTGTGCTTTCTCAATGGACATTCGGGTGTTAAGTTCGCTCTGGCTATCTATAGGCTGGACAATAGAACAAGTCAAAATTCACCCAAGGCTGAAAACGGCTTAAGAACGTTGGCTAAACTGGAACACTAGCGTGAGCCCATAGAAAATCAATGTAATCGAACGTTCGCAGACCCTGTTTTGACTAGAGTGATGCTTAGAATTCCATAAAAAAATGTATCCCTTTTTATTTTTCCACTACAATCTGTTCATCGGACGAAACTGGAAAAAAAACTACTTGTGTAGAAAGTAAACATCCGCACCTCGATAATGTCAACTGTGCCAGCTACACATCCATAGGCATACAGTTATTTTTTTTATCTTCCACTACACAATAAGAAAGTAAATAGTTAGCTAGCTATGTTACTTCAGCTGCATTGCAAGGCAAGCTTACACAATTGTACATTCAATTTGCAGTAAATGCTTTAGCTAGCTAGTTTCTTTACACCAATGTTTCACAAGACGACAGCCTGGTTTGCTGGTTTTCTCAGGAGTCCCTAAAACATTAAACAACACGAATTACAAATTAATTCGCGCAACACAAGCAAGTCAGAATTTGCTAAATAGCGATTTCCGTAAATTAACTTTATGACAAAAAAATATGCACAAACGTTTGTCTCTACATTAACTAAAATATTCCTCTCAATTGTACATTTTGTCAGCCATCTTCACCCAGGGACGGGTGGCTCGCGTCAAAAAATCATCATTGGAACCACCCCTTGTGGTGGTCAAGAGCAATGAAGCCCTGGCGCCTACCTCTAAGTCCCACGGTGCAAGCTCGCAACTTTTAAAGGAGGAACCACTATAGGCAATGATTTTGAAGGAATCTCCAGTTGCAGGAATATGGAAGATAATTTAATTTTTAGAATTTTACATTGCCAGGTCATTGTGGATTACTAAAGTATAATATCTATTATAACAAATCATGATAACGTTGGATGGATAGCTGCATGTGCGCACACGTGCATATGCCATTAGCAGGATCATATCAAGGATAGCATCACAAATGAACACACAAATAACACTTGATGGATGCACATGCTGCGTTAGCACCGTTACAAGATCTACATGAAAACGACTCAGAAGGTGGGGAAGACATTAATATCTCTATCTATTATTCTGAGCCACAGCCTGAACCTACACCTCCGAGGCCTAAGCACTAAAAAGCGTGAACGATGCGCACTGAGCAGGTGCCTGTGCCACCACCAAATTAAACGGTGAGAGGCAGGAGAGTGGAAGCGACGGCATCGTTGGGATAGAACAAGCCACAGTCTGATTATCAGAAAAAAATGTCATCACTGAGAGAGCAGGCCCGACATCTCAAGCAAAAAACATCAGCAACGCACTCACCAGCTTTTGTTGTTTTCTGACATGCTACGGCATATCAGGCACTGTACTGTGGCTGACGTGCACAGGGAGCAAGGAGACTGGTGTATATATGGAGAGCTTCTGGTC
The DNA here is from genome assembly GCF_034236695.1 of Oncorhynchus nerka. Classification (NCBI taxonomy): domain Eukaryota; kingdom Metazoa; phylum Chordata; class Actinopteri; order Salmoniformes; family Salmonidae; genus Oncorhynchus; species Oncorhynchus nerka. The sequence continues at coordinate 29,843 of NW_027039629.1, forward strand.
AGACATACAGTACCAGTCAAATGTTTGGATTTATTTAGATTTCAAGGCACGCTTAACCATCATGGCGACCACAGCATTCTGCAGCGATACTCCATTCCATCTGGTTTGCGCATAGTGGGACTATCATTTGTTTTTCAATAGGACAATGACCCAACACATATCCAGGCTGTGTAAGGGCTATTTGATCAAGAAGGAGAGTAGTGTGGTGCTGCATCAGATGACCTGGCCTAAACAATCACCTGACCTAAACCCAATTGAGATGGTTTGGGATGAGTTGGACCACAGAGTGAAGGAAAAGCAGCCAGCAAGTGCTCAGCAGATGTGGGAACTCCTTCAAGACTGTTGGAAATGCATTCCAGGTGAAGCTGGTTGAGAGAATGCCAAGAATGTGCAAAGATGTCATCAAGGCAAAGGGTGGCTACTCCAATATAAAATATATTTCGATTTGTTTAACAATTTTTTTAGTTACTACATGATTCCATATGTGTTATTTCATCATTTTGATGTCTTCACTATTATTCTACAATGTTGAAAATAGTAAAAAATAATGAGTTGGTGTGTCCAAACTTTTGACTGGTACTGTATATGGGATACCTTTCTTTGGAGAAAACATTTCATGTGATCGCTTAAGAAAGTTCATGGCTCTCCTCTGTTTTGATGACAAAGCGAGAATGCGACTCCTGGAAACACACATTTGCAATGGTATCGACATACAAAAATAATGGACTTTGACGCTTGATTTTGAAAATTAAAAAAATTAAAAGCTTTGTCCGGCTCCTTTCCTGACTTGGAACTCCTAAATGGTGGTATTTTACACTGCTCATTTGTCAGATTTTAAAAATCACAAATAGAAAAGTATTTAGAGCCTTTTAACCTGTTTCTTTTCACACCTATTCGTAACTTAACCCGCCAAGACAATGTGCTATAGGCGCAAATGCGTCTCTCTCCTTACTGAATGAATGACAAATAGGTGAATGGGCGATAATTGTGCAACGACTTCACAATTGAAATAAAATTACGCTTAACTGAATGATGAGGGTGAAGAGGTTGAATTAATTTAGAAAGATAATTGTGTAATGATGAGTTTGTTATGCTTATATCAGCAGCAAATCATTTGATGTGTGCCTTAGAGGTTGATACTATTCTATTTTATGTTTTACTTTGTAAAAATAAGCTCTTATGGAACTGTTTTATTTACTATAACTCTATTACTAATTGAATGTCTTGTAAGGGAAACGATAACATTCATCATGTTGCAGTAGACCTCTGGAATAATGCGAAACATATCCTTGAGTCTGTCAAGCGACGCAAACTATGCCAATTACTGAATTAATGACAAATGGAATGGGCGATAATTGTGCAAATGACTTAACAATAAAATTTAAATTAGGCCTAACTGTAAGTTGAGGTTGTTTTAATTTAGAACAACAATAGTGTAATGAGTTTGTGTTATGCATATTTATCAGAATTGGCGCTCATGTTAGTAATTTGACTGCACACCTTGCGGGTTGATATCATTCTCTTTTATATTTTACATCGTAAAAAGAAGCTGTTACAGTGACCATATTACCGCCACACGGGCAGGCACGAGTCATGATGGCAGTCAAATTCCAGGTGACTGTTTAGTCACGGTAATTAGGTTTCTCCAAGCTATGATGCTGCTGATGGTCATTAGTAGCCTGCCAAACTTGCTAACTGCATGTTACTCAGCACTCTATTGTCCCCCTAATCATTCTGACATCAATGAAAATGTTATCGAAAATCTAATCAAACACTTCACGAGCGTATGAGCTCATGTTGCGCAACATTTCTATAGGCTTTGCAATTGCAGGAGAAAACAGAGTGATGGCCTCTATTAAAAAGAGGAGGATTCCATCAGCTTTCAAAAGGCTAGGCCTACTATATTTATCAACTTTCCTAGTATTAAGCACATTGCTTGTCTTTACAACAGGAGTATCGGGTACCTGGCTGGCATGAAAATTAACCATGGGAAAAGCATCCAAATGACATGTATTTATTTCAGAGACAGATGCATGATAATGGTTCATTCTAAATCAAAACAAAGTTCACACTTATTTAGTATATGTAAAGACAAGATTAAGGCCTATATGTTGTGATAAGGTTTTAATCACAACTAAAGTGTCCAAATACCTTTTTAAAATGAAGCACATTAATCTGCTTTACAACGAGTGTACAGCCTAACTGGCATTCATACACAGTGCGTGAGTTTCAAGTTTGGGAAGACCATTTTCACCATTATAAATGCACCTTTATAATAAAAGGATTTCCTGCATAATCACATTTGTGGTCGCTTTTGATAATGGTATTTTCCTGCTAATGGAACATTCACGCTTATAGCCTACTGCCTTGCTGCACTTATAATGTGAAGAAATAGCCTAATATTTTATCACCATTTTAAGCTGAAAATTCTGTTCTGTTGCGTCAGGCTCATTGCTTAAAACAGTTTTTTTGATGCTCGTGGTTGTATTAATTTGGGATCTAGAGCATCCCACAACTGTCCCAGACTGTTTGGAATATGTATTTCTCACACAGAATAGAATGGGTCAACTTTTGTACTATGAGGCATAGTAGATTGACATAGGCTAGTGCATTTGCTGTTCATTAGGTCTACTCATCTTTTAGGCTGACGAAAAGTCAATTAACCTCCCAAGTTTAGATAAGAAGAATTACCTCATACAATGCAATGAAAATGATATTCACCTGAAATAGCTTTCTACCAGCACCGTACCATCCTCCAGTCCAACCAGCTGTGGGATGTTGACCTCTGTCACAGTGCTGTCCTTCACAACACCAGCAATCTCAGACAAATGGTCACAATGGTTTTTCTGAAGCGTTGCTTGATGAGGCTGAAGCACCCGTCGGCGCAAACTTGATGTGGCCTGTGATCAGGAAGTGAAGGTTCAGACTGTGGTGGAGCTTGTGCATGGTCCGCCAGGTACAAACTTGTTTTGACCACTGCAGTTATCACAATTCAGGTCCACACATATTTCCCCAACTCCGTAGTTGGTGAAGAAATGGTGTATGTAGTTGATGACTGCGCTGCAGCCTTTGCTGGATGACATGCCTTCATCAGTCAAGTAGTTGACTTGTGGTATTCCTTCACAGCAGACACCAAACAAGCTACACTTGCGATGGGTTAAAAAGTTGATGGAACCTGGCTGCATAGGATCAGAAGGATAGTGCACCTGCAAACAACAAAATAACATTAAAATAAGTTTATCAAAGGAAAATGTAATGTAAAACGTAATCATTTTTTTTATGCATCTTTATCAGGTAAGTTTCACTTACCTCCAAATGTGCAGAGCAGGATCCATAATAAATACAAATACAATACTGCATACAGAAACTGAAATGGTCCACCCACCCACACACAGTGTGGTGAAGAAGGCGCAATACCACCTCTTCAACCTCAGGAGGCTGAAGAAATTTGGCTTGGCACCTAAAACCCTCAAACGTTTGGATGCACGAGAGCATCCTGTCGGGTTGTATCATCGCTTGGTACAGCAACTGCACAGCCCGCAACCGCAGGGCTCTCCAGAGGGTGGTGTGGTCTGCCCAATGCATCACTGTTGCATTGAGCAGACTGTTAAATAGCCATCACTAGCACAGTAAGGCTGCTGCCTATATACATAGACTTGAAATCACTGGCCACTTTAATAAATGGAACACTAGTCACTTTAATAATGTTTACATATCTTGCATTACTCTCCTCATATGTATATGCTGTATTCTATACTATTCTACTGTAATGTAGTCTATGCCACTAACATTTCTCGTCCATATATTTATATACTCTTAATTGCAATCCTTTACTTAGACTTGTGTGTATTGGGTATATGTTGTGAAATTGTTAGATATTACTTGTTAGATATTACTGCACTGTCGGAGCTAGAAACACAATCATTTCGCTACACCCGCAATAACATATGCTGAACATGTATGCATGTGACCAATACAATTTGATTTGATTTGAAACATCTTGGAAACTGAAAGTGATAAAACACCTAAAATGATAACACGTACCTCTGGAAAATACAGAAATAATGTCAGATAAATAAATGTAGTGCCAATCATGTTGGAGGTCAATTAAATAATCAAAACGTGTTGTTTATGCTTTACATACCAAGTGTAGTAATTTAATCCTTGCTTTTGTCACATGGGATGGCATCAGTTTTCCATCAAAGTGTTTGTGTCCTGGGTGGTGTCTTGATAACACTATTGCATTATCCTCTGCGTAGTTGTTGAAGTTCACAATTCGCTGCAAGTCCTCATGCTTCAGGTGCAACCTGTGCTTGCTTGGGCCAGCTCTCTTTTTGATGGGAGGCATTAGACCATTCTTCTTGTAAGACTGGTGGAGGAGAGTCAGGCATTTTACTGATGCTGAAAGACTAATTCCAGATCTAAATATTTTTGCGTTATTATACAATAAATAACCGTAATCACCGTCAGACACACCTGGCTATTTTGATGGGTCATGTAATTATCTGGCGAAGTGGAGTCTTTTGTTTAGACATGCTAGCTAAACAATGAACCATAATCCTAATCCATAGAGCACTAGCAATACAAACTGATAGTCATAGTTAGCTAGTTAGCTTGCTAACATTAGGCTATAACTAGCAATGCAAAATGGCATTCTGAAATAACATTACTACACACTGATCATAAACGTAACATCAGCTAGCTAGCTAACAGTCATCTTTAACTTGGGGTCTTTTGTTAAGCTAGCTAGCTCCCTGTTTAAACAATTAACCATAATTCTAATCCATAGAGTACTAGCAATACAAACCGAGTGTCATAGCTAGCTAAAGTTAACCAAATAGGTTCAATGTTAGCTAGTTAGCTAGCAAAAATTTGGCTATAACTAGCAATCCTGAATTGACATTCTGAGAGATCATTACTACACACATCATAAACGTAATGTTAGCTAGCTAACATCATGCTTTAACTTGCGATGAAAACAACTTTCTGTCAAAATTTGAAACGTATATCTGAAACTGTAGCTAAACTCTTACCCGTATACAGTTAAATGTGGAACTTTACATACACTTAGGTTGGAGTCATTAAAACAAATTTTTCAACCACTCCACAAATGACTTGTAAACAAACTATAGTTTTGGCAAGTTGGTTAGGACATCTACTTTGTGCATGACACAAGTAATGTTTCCAACAATTGTTTACAGACAGATTATTTCACTTATAATTCACTGTATCACACTTCCAGTGGGTCAGAAGTTTACGTAGACTAAGTTGACTGTGCGTTGACTTCTTACGGCTGAGATCCCGCTAACGGGATCGATATGACAACAGCCAGTGAAAGTGCAGGGCGCCAAATTCAAACAGAAATTTCATAATTAAAATTCCTCAAACATACAAGTATTTTACACCATTTTAAAGAGAAACTTGTTGTTAATCCCACCACAGTGTCCGATTTCAAAAAGGCTTTACGACGAAAGTACACCAAACGATGGTTAGGTCAGCCCCTAGTCACAGAAAAAAGCAGCCATTTTTCCAGCCAAAGAGAGGAGTCACAAAAAGCAGAAATTGAGATAAAATTAATCACTAACCTTTGATGATCTTCATCAGATGACACTCATAGGACTTCATGTTACACAATACATGTATGTTTTGTTCGATAAAGTTCATATTTATATCCAAAAATCTCAGTTTACATTGGTGCGTTATTTTTAGTAATGTTTTGCTTCCAAAACATCCAGTGATTTTGCAGAAAGCCACACTAATTTACAGAAATACTCATAATAGACATTGATAGAAGATACAAGTGTAATGCATGGAATTATAGATCCACTTCTCCTTAATGCAACCGCTGTGTCAGATTTTAAAAAAAGCTTTACGGAAAAAGCAAACCATGCAATAATCTGAGTACAGCGCTCAGACACAAGCAAGCCATACAGATACCCGCCATGTTGTAACGTCAACAGAAGTCAGAAATAGCATTATAAATATTCACTTACCGTTGATGATCTTCATCAGAATGCACTCCCAGGAATCCCAGTTCCACAAATGTTTGTGTTGTTTGATAAAGTCCATAATTTATGTCCAAATACCTCCTTTTTGTTCGCGCATTTAGTTCACAAATTTAAATTCATGAGGCGTGAGCACTAGATCCAGTCAAAAGGTTCCGTTACAGTTCGTAGAAACATGTAAAACGAAGTATAGAATCAATCTTTAGGATATTTTTAACATAAATGTTCAATAATGTTTCAACCGGAGAATTCCTTTGTCTTTAGACATGCAATGGAACGCAGCTAAATCTCACGGGCGCGCGCGAGACTGAGCTCAGGGCACTCTGCCAGACCTCTGGTTGAAACCGCTCTCATTCTCTCCCCCTTCACAGGAGCCTCAAACAAGGTTCTAAAGACTGTTGATATCTAGTGGAAGTGCAATCGGACCAAATTTACACTATCTTGGATAGGCAGAGTTGAAAAACTACAAACCTCAGATTTCCCACTTCCTGGTTGGATTTTTCTCTCAGGTTTTTGTCTGCCATATGAGTTCTGTTATACTCACAGACATCATTCAAACAGTTTTAGAAACTACAGAGTGTTTTCTATCCAATACTACTACTAATATATTATCATCTGTGACAGAGTAGCAGGCAGTTTACTCTGGGCACCTTATTCATCCAAGCTACTCAATACTGCCCCCCTGTCACCAAGAACTTAACCAAGTTACCCGCATTTGGCAGGCATACATTTTTTTCCCTGTGTTTACTTTTTGAGCTTAAACTAGGTGGTCAGGCTTTTGTTAAAAATGAAAGGGAGTAAATTATTCTGATGAAAATAATCTCTTTTCTTTTATGAACACAATGTAGGGAGAAGAATTGTTATATATTGCCTTGTTTCTTTGTTGTTGTGTGATGCACATGAACAAATGGAACACTATAGTCAATGCAAAGTAACGGTTGTCTTTGGGACCAAATTCCACCTGCCTGACTGTTCAGGTCGCCTTATCCCCAGGCCATCAGGCAACCGTTAATGACAACCTCTGCAATGTAATTGTAATTGGTTTGTGATTATACCGATGGAACAATCTTTGATTTGATGCGTATGAAATTGTTTGGTGAAATAAGGATAAAATGAGAGTTGCCAAATGACCCATAATTCTGCACATTTTGATGGTTGTATTTGTGTGACTGCATTTTTGATTGACTGTAAAGAAATATTGATTTAAATATTTATTTATTTAGACAAGCTAACTTTGTTTTGTCAACTTGACTCAAGTGGTATGTAAGTTTGATCATCTTTTTGTCGGCAGTCGTGTTCTTTTGTGTAATGTATTTGCAATTTTTATGGTATCATTTATTTTTTGATGGCAACTACATTTTGAAAATACATTTACTGTTTTGCAAAAGGCCACAGTTCTGTGTCGTGTGTACAGGGTTTTGAAAATTGATGACATTGTTCACAAAATGCTTGTCTGTGTTTGCGAAAAACTGTAACATTCACTGGCTTCTTCTCGTCACAGGAGACTAAAGTTAAACTACGAGAGACCACGGCCAAACTCACCCAGGCCAAGGAGGAGACTGAGCAGATCCGCAAGAACTGCCAGGACATGATCCGCACATATCAGGTGTGCGTCTGTGTGTTTTCAAGATCCTAGATCAGCAAATCCTACTCTGAGACACTTAATACATATGGCCTCAGATCTTTGCTTTGGAATTGATTATGTTTATTCAATGTTTTTTACATTAGTGCCGGCTGTGGGCAAATCGGCCAGTTACAGACGGCTACATTTTCCACCTCATATTAACTAGGCTACTTTAAATTAAAAGTTTCAATTTGCCAGTCCGTTTTGTTCTGAACGGAATGATACTTTTTTTTGTTCTATTTCACTGCTCCGACCAGCAAAGTTCTGAACTGGTTCGAACCCCCAAAAAGTACCGGTTTACATCATTCCTTTCTGTTCCTTTTTAAACCTCTGAAATATACTTTTTTGTATTATTATGATTTAAGCAAACATTAAATTAAGTGCAGATAAAGTAGCTTGCCTGTGGAGCGGGTAAGCAATTTAATCTGTATAGGAAATTCATTAAGAGCTCATTTTTTTTTGCCCTAACAGCATGATTTAAGCATAATGAAAGACAAACACACTACTGCCTGTCAGTGTAGGGTGCAAGATGCAACTGATATTTTGAGGGTGAGGAGACAGCGAGAGAGGATGGAGGAAGCTTGCTTTGAAGCTGAATTAGGCCCACAGAATTATACCCACAGATGAACGGCTTCTATGGAGGAAAGTTTAATGTCTTTGAACTTCAGAGTTGGTTTAACGTTGGACCAGAGCAAACATTTAGCTAGATTGCTAACAAGCTTCTATGTGCAGAACGCCACTGCAGTCTTATCTTTTTGTTAAGAAATCCAATGTGAAATGTGATGACCTTTAACCTGTCTAGGAACGGGGTTCCGCTAGCGGATGAACAGAAATCTCATAATTCAAATTTCTCAAACTTAGAAGTATTAGACGCCATTTTAAAGATAGAATTCTCGTTAATCCAACCAGTGTCCGATTTCAAAAAAGCTTTTCGGCGAAAGCAGAACATATCATTATGTTAGGTCAGCAACTAGTCACAGAAAGCATGCAGCGATTTTCCAACCAAAGAGAGGATTCACAAAAAGCAGAAATATTGATCAAATTAATCACTAACCTTTTGATATTCTTCATCAGATGACACTCCCGGGACAACATGTTACACAATACATGTATGTTTTGTTCGATCAAGTTCATATTTATATCCAAAAACCTCAGTTTACATTTGGCTTTGCCTCTAAAACATCCCGTGAATTTGCACAGAGCCACATCAATTTACAGAAATACTCATAATAAACATTGATAAAAGATGCAAGTGTCATACACAAAATTAAAGATATACTTCTCCTTAATGCAACCGCTGTCAGATTTTTAAAAAACTTTACGGAAAAAGCAAACCATGCAATAATCTGAGTACGGCACTCAAAGACCAACACAACCCAAAAAGATATCCGCCATGTTGTGGAGTCAACAGAAGTCAGAAATAGCATTATAAATATTAACTTACCTTTGATGATCTTCTTCAGAATGCACTCCCAAGAATCCTAGTTCCACAATATATGTTTGATTTGTTCCATCATTTATGTCCAAATAACTCCCTTTGGCGTTCAGTACACAATCTAAACTCACGACACACGGGCAGGTCCAGGCAAAAGTTCAGACGAAAAGTCATTTTACAGTTCGTAGAAACATGTCAAACGATGTATAGAATCAATCTTTAGGATGTTTTTATCATAAATCTTCAATAATGTTCCAACCGGAGAATTCCTTTGTCTGAAGAAAAGCAATGGAACGCGCGTCACGAGCTCGTGGCTCTCTGCCAGACTCATTCCCCTCTCATTCAGCCCCACTTCACAGTAGAAGTATCAAACAAGGTTCTAAATACTGTTGACATCTAGTGGAAGCCTTAAGAAGTGCAAAATGACCCCACAGACACTGTGTATTCCATTGTCCAAGAGTTGAAAAACTACAAACCTCAGATTTCCCACTTCCTGGTTGGATTTTTCTCAGGTTTTCGCCTGCCATATGAGTTTTGTTATACTCACCGACATCATTCAAACAGAAATGGAAACTTCAGTGTGTTTTCTATCTACTAATACTATGCATATATTAGCAACTGGGACTGAGTAGCAGGCAGTTTTTACTCTGGGCACGCTTTTCATCCAAACGTGAAAATGCTGCACCCTAGCCCAAACAGGTTAACTAGCATTTGAAAAAAGTCAATCCTTTCTTCTTTAATTAAACCTCTCCCTAATTTCTCAATTACGCTTGTAACGTCATCAGTAGGGTACAATAACTTATGCAATGATTTCCAGCTGGCATGCATACGTTGGAATTATGCCGCGTTCATGTGCTATAGTCGGAACTCTAAAATCTTCAACATGCTAACTGGTTGTAGTTACAGTGCCTTGCAAAAGTATTCATCCCCCTTTCCTATTTTGTTGCCTTACAACCTGTATTTGAAATTGATTTTTATTTGGATTTCATCTAATGGACATTCACAAAATAGTTGAAATTGGTGAAGTGAAATATTTTTTTAAAAACTGAAAAGTGGTGCGTGCCTATGTATTCACCCCCTTTGCTATGAAGCCCCTAAATAAGATCTGGTGCAACCAATTACCTTCAGAAGTCACATAATTAGATTGCACACAGGTGGACTTTATTTCTAAGTGTCACATGATCTGTCACATGATCTCAGTATATATATCCACCTGTTCTGAAAGGCCCCAGAGTCTGCAACACCACCAAGCAAGCGGCACCATGAAGACCAAGGAGCTATTCAAACAGGTCAGGGACAAAGTTGTGGAGAAGTACAGATCAGGGTTGGGTTATAAAAAAAAATCAGCAACTTTGAACATCCCACGGAGCACCATTTTAAATCCATTAAGAATATGGCACCACAACAAACCTGCCAAGAGAAGGCCGCCCACAAAAACATTAATCAGAGAGTTAACAAAGAGACCACAGATTACCCTGAAGGAGCTGCAAAGCTCCACAGCGGAGTTTGAAGTATCTGTCCATAGGACCACTTTAAGCCGTACACTCCACAGAGCTGGGCATTTACTGAATAGTGGCCAGAAAAAGCCATTGCTAAAAGAAAAAATAAGTGAACACATTTGGGGTTCGCCAGAAGGCATGTGGGAGACTCCCCAAACATATGGAAGAAGGTACTCTGGTCAGATGAGACTAAAATTGAGCTTTTTGGACATCAAGGAAAACACGATGTCTGGTGCAAACCCAACACCTCTTATCACCCCGAGAACACCATCCCCACAGTGAAGCATGGTGGTGGCAGCATCATGCTGTGGGGATGTTTTTCATCGGCAGGGACTGGGAAACTGGTCATAATTGAAGGAATGATGGATGGCGCTAAATACAGGGAAATCCTTGAGGGAAACCTGTTTCAGTCGTCCAAAGATTTGAGACTGGTACAGAGGTTCCCCTTCCTGCAGGACAATGACCCATACTGCTAAAGCAACACTCGAGTGGTTTAAGGGGAAATATTTAAATGTCTTGGAATGGCCTAGTCAAAGCTTAGACCTCAATCCAATTGAGAATCTGTGGTATGACTTAAAGATTGCTGTACACCAGCGGAACCCATCCAACTTGAAGGCCCTGGGGCGGTTTTGCCTTGACGAATGGGCAAAATTCCCAGTGGCTAGATGAGCCAAGCTTTTAGAGACATACCCCAAGAGACTTGTAGCTGTAATTGCTATAAAAGGTGGCTCTACAAAGTATTGACTTTGGGGGGTGAATAGTTACGCACGCTCACGTTTTCTGTTTTTTTGTCTTATTTCTTGTTTATTTCACACCCAAAAATATTTTTCATCTTCAAAGTGGTAGGCATGTTGTGTAAATCAAATGATACAAACCCTTAAATTTATGAATTCTTTATGAATTCTTCCGCAAGCCTGTGTGTGTGTGTGTGTGTTTGTGTGTGCGCACGTATACCACTGTGTAGCCGTTAGAGATGATGCTAATGAAAACAGTCTACTGGTAGATGGAAAAGCTTTCCCAAAAACCTTTTCAATTAAATGTTAACTACGGAGTAGCCTATGATTAACTGGCAGAATGACATCATGATTATTTTCATGAATCCAGTGGAAATTTGTTTTGCATACTCTACCTGGAAAAACAAAACCTTTTATTTTTAAAGATAATGTGACTATTTACTTCATTTTTTGTTTTAAGAAAATATATTATTTGAAGAACTAACCTCATTGTTGCAATAAATATTTGGCAGTGAAACTGTGAATAGACTTTAATCTCAAGAGAAGACAGGTTAAATGTTAAAAAAGGTTTCATGTTCTACTTGGAAACTATTCTTGATCATGTAGGCCTAGACCAAGATAATATCCAAAACAACTAACAATTCACTGAATTCATACATTTTCATTTCAATTGTACAGTCATGTCTTCCTACACAATACCACAACACATTCTTCCAATCTGGGAGATGAACTATAAAGTATTAAATTATTTCGCTGTGTATGATGTAACCAAGGCATTAGAGTGTACCAGAAGCCACCAAAATAGAGCTTCTTGGGCCAGACCCCCCCTGGCCTGGCATCGCTAGGCTGGCTAATTTTTCTATTTGGGCTGGCTAATCTATGTTCTTGTGGAAATCACTGGTTATTCTGACACGATCTTACCCTTAAATCGATCTCTTTTCTCTTTACTTCTTGTTTCTTTCCTTCCTCTCTTATGATTTCTCTCCATCCGTCTTTACTCCTCTTTCTCTTACCACATCCTTGTTTATTTTTCAATTCTCTATCCCCATCCTCTCTCACTCCATCTGTTGCTCCTTCCCCCTTGTTCCTCTCTGTGCTTTCTCAGGAGTCAGAGGAGATCAAGTCGAACGAATTGGACGCCAAGCTGCGCGAGACCAAAGGCGAACTGGAGAAACACAAACAGGAACAGACAGACCAGCTAGAGGTCCAACACAACACAGACACACACACACCGACATACACTTACACACTGCCCCATATCCACTGCCCTCTTTTAAGATTAACACTTCAGAGAAATTATCAATATTTAAGCAATCGGTCACAACTCAAAACACTTCAGAACTGCTGTTTCTCATTTATGCAATGCCCCGTTGCCATGGATATCAACTTAATTCAAGGGCACATTTTGTAGTATTTTGGGAAGTTTGTTTTTATGAGGATGTTTTAGCTTCGATTTGATTAATGTTGCTTTACTGGAAGTGATATTGCTGGTTTGCATTCACCTCACCTATGCTCTCCAGATTCAAACCTTTCACGTATTGCTTGAGTAATATCCCAAAGTCACTTCATGCTACTGAGAAATAGGAAAGCTTTAACATGAACAAACTTTAACGGTGTCCAAAACAAAAGCAGATATTCTGAAATGGAAGCAAAACCATATCTCATTGGCTAAATCATTTAGAACAGTTAAAGATGGACGATCTGAATGAACATTCCAAAATGTTGTAGGAAAGCATCAGTAGTTTCATTAGTCACATGGTATACACCGTCAAATTAAATGCTTACTTGCAGGTTCCTTCTCGACAATGCAATAACAATAAGTAATAATACAATATAAAAAATATTCTTAAAATTATGCTAATTGAGCTATTCTTCTTACTACTGTACATATTCTAGAAAGCATTTTGTAACGTCATCGCGAATAGGTGGCAATTGGATCTGAAACACTAGCTTTTCAGACTGTTAGCTAACCGAGCGAATCCTCTGCTTTAATTGACAGATGCACCGTTCCAAGGCCAAGGAGCTAGAAGACCTAAAGAGGACATTCAATGAGGGAATGGATGAACTGACCACTCTGCGGGCAAAGGTGTGTGTATGTGTCTTGGCCTCTGCGTGTGTGTGTCTGTCTCTCTAGCCTCATTTACACCTTGCACTAACGTGGCTTTCATTATCCAATCAAGATAATCCATTCACTATCTAATTAAGTTCTGTCACGTTTACACATGGTATTGAAATGTGTCTGCCTTACTACGTCCGGAGACAAAACATTTTGCTGATAAAATGTTGCTGTTTTAAATATAATTTCCTACAATTCTACACATTTTGCCATTGGGCAGAGAGAACATTTGACAGTTTTAAAGCTATTTTCCTGTAATTCTACACATTTAGTCATGGGTATGAGAGAAAATTGTAGTTTCAAAGCAAATTTCCTGCAATTATACACATTTTGCCATGGCTTATGCCTTGTTCTTATGCTATCTGAGTGACTCAAACATTATCACAAAATCAATGGGGGGGCCCCATGCCATGACATGTCTGGAATTTTTTTATCTCCCTGACTGTCTATTTTTTGGGGGGGATGATTTGTTAGTTCTCAAAGATGATGTCATTACAAAATATATAGCTCCATTATCTATTCTACATGCTTTATATCTTGTTTTACTCATTTAAGTTTACACTGAAAATGTTTTACCCCCCAAAAATGATTGAAATTAAATCATTTGTATTATTATATTTTTTAAATTGCAGTGGCGGCTGCGATTTAGCAGTGGAGGTGCGCCGCTGCTAAATGCATATATGGAAAACACTGACACCTGTCAAAAAATGTGGGCACAAACAGAATGTGTACAAGATCAGGACAAAGAAGACATGTTAGCACCAGGTATAAATTGGGATTCTCTCGTGTGTGTGTGTGTGTGTGTGTGCGCGCTCGCTTGTGCATGCGCGGTGCTGGGTCCTAGGTGAAGTGTCTGGAGGATGAGAGGCCTCGCTGGGAGGATGAGCTCTCCAAGTACAGAGAGATCATCAACAGGCAGAAGGCTGAGATCGCGAGGCAGAGAGACAAGCTGGGAGAGATACACGCACTGGAGGAACAGCACCAACGGTGAGCCAACACTTGTGCACACACACAGACAAACAAAGACAGTCACACTCGTTTTCCCTCTCACACACTATAACATTCCCTCCACACACCCACACACACACACACACACACACACACAGACTAGTCGGTTGATCTTGTATTGCTTGCCTCTGCACCATTTGGCTGATTCTAGTGTGTGACCTTGTGAATGAATGCCAGTTTTCTGAAGTGGCATCCTGTCCTATCTCTCCCAATCCTCATTGATTCGACAGCACTGTAAAGGGAAACGCAACACAGTAGAGGTTGACTTTCCATCCCATTTTTTTCACCTGTGAAAGCATTCTGAGGACAAATAAATGGGCTATAGGAAAGGGAGCAACTTAAGAGAGATGGTTGTCACTGTCCGTATTGACATCCCTGTGCACTAATCCACACGTACACTTCTAAGGGCACACTGACTTATGGTGTATGTGTGTCTCACTGACTGTGATTTTGTATGAAATGTGGTTTTCTCACCTACCTTAGTTGAATGCGCTGTGACTGTAAATCGCTACAAATAATTGTCTGCTAGATAATTAGAAAACAAAATGTGATGTGCAATGTGTCTTCCTCAGGGATGAGCATGAGATGGTCAGTCTACGCGAGGAGGTGGAGAGCGTGAACGTCCAGATCTGCGACCTCCAGCTGGATGTGCAAGGCAGCCGGGAGCGGGAGGCTGAGCTCCTGGGCTTCACGGAGAAGCTAAGCAGCAAGAACGCCCTGCTGCAGTCGGAGAGCAATGGCCTACAGGCCCAGTTGGACCGACTGGGCACCAACTCCATGGAGTTGCAGGGCCGCCTGGACGAGACGCAGACAGCACTGGCCAACCAGGTGAGTTGACACAACAGACTGTTGTTTTCAATGTTTTTGTCATTTTTGATTGAGGTTTTCAAGGTAATTTCAGGTAGTACATTTTTTACCAGAGGAAAGGAAACAATGATCAAACTGACTATAATAGAACAGAATAGAAAGATAAAAACATAGTACAACACACATGCACATTACAAAAAGGGCAGCAATATTTAATTACCTACAGAGAAAGAGCCCAAAAAGTACTGGCTCCCATTCTTTCCTTTTTGTTTAAGGCCCAGTGCATTCGAAAACGTAATTTGCCTGTGTTTTATATACAGTACCAGTCAAAAGTTTGGACACACCTACTCATTCAAGGCTTTTTATTTGTTTACTGTTTTATACTTTGTAGAATAATAGTGAAGACATCAAAACTATGAAATAACACATATGGAATCATGTAGTAAACAAAAAACCAGCATGGCTACCACAGCATTCTGCAGCGATACGTCATCCCATCTGGTTTGCGCTTAGTGGGAGTATAATTTATTTTTCAACAGGACAATTACTCCCCACATCTCCAGGCTGTGTAAGGGCTATTTGACCAAGAGGGAGAGTGATGGACTGCTGCATCAAATGACCTGGCCTCCACAATCATCGGACCTCAACCTAATTGAGATTGTTTTCGACGAGTTGGACCGCAGAGTGAAGGGAAAGCAGCCAACAAGTGCTCAGCATATGTGTGAACTCCTTCAAGACTGTTGGAAAAGCATTCCAGGTGAAGCTGGTTGAAGGAAGCATTAAGAAGGAAAGAAATTCCACAAATGAACTTTTAACAAGGCACACCTGTTAATTGAAATGCATTCCAGGTGACTGCCGCATGATGCTGGTTGAGAGAATGCCAAAAGTGTGCAAAGCTGTCAAGGCAAAGGGTGGCTACTTTGAAGAATCTCAAATATAAAATATATTTAGATTTGTTTAACACTTTTTTGCACACTACATGATTCCATGTGTTATTTCATAGTTTTGATGTCTATTACCCTTGAATGAGTAGGTGCATCCAAACTCTTTTTTATTTATTTCACCTTTATTTAACCAGGTAGGTCAGTTGAGAACAAGTTCTCATTTACAATTGCGACCTGGCCAAGATAAAGCAAAGCAGTTCGACACATACAACGACACAGAGTTACACATGGAGTAAAACAAACATACAGTCAATAATACAGTATAAACAAGTCTATATACGATGCGAGCAAATGAGGTGAGATAAGGGAGGTAAAGGCAAAAAAAAAGGCCATGGTGGCAAAGTAAATACAATAAAGCAAGTAAAACACTGGAATGGTAGTTTTGCAATGGAAGAATGTGCAAAGTAGAAATAAAAAATAATGGGGTGCAAAGGAGCAAAATAAATAAATAAATAAAATACAGTAGGGAAAGCGGTAGTTGTTTGGGCTAAATTATAGGTGGGCTATGTACAGGTGCAGTAATCTGTGAGCTGCTCTGACTAGTGAGGGAGATAAGTGTTTCCAGTTTCAGAGAATTTTGTAGTTCGTTCCAGTCATTGGCAGCAGAGAACTGGAAGGAGAGGCGGCCAAAGAAAGAATTGGTTTTGGGGGTGACTAGAGAGATATACCTGCTGGAGCGTGTGCTACAGGTGGGAGATGCTATGGTGACCAGCGAGCTGAGATAAGGGGGGACTTTACCTAGCAGGGTCTTGTAGATGACATGGAGCCAGTGGGTTTGGCGACGAGTATGAAGCGAGGGCCAGCCAACAAGAGCGTACAGGTCGCAATGGTAGGTAGTATATGGGGCTTTGGTGACAAAACGGATTGCACTGTGATAGACTGCATCCAATTTGTTGAGTAGGGTATTGGAGGCTATTTTGTAAATGACATCGCCAAAGTCGAGGATTGGCAGGATGGTCAGTTTTACAAGGGTAGATGGAATTCTAGATTTAACTTTGGATTGGAGATGTTTGATATGGGTCTGGAAGGAGAGTTTACAGTCTAACCAGACACCTAAGTATTTGTAGTTGTCCACGTATTCTAAGTCAGAGCCGTCCAGAGTAGTGATGTTGGGCAGGTGCAGGTAGCGATCGGTTGAAGAGCATGCATTTAGTTTTACTTGTATTTAAGAGCAATTGGAGGCCACGGAAGGAGAGTTGTATGGCATTGAAGCTTGCCTGGAGGGTTGTTAACACAGTGTCCAAAGAAGGGCCAGAAGTATACAGAATGGTGTCGTCTGCGTACAGGTGGATCAGAGACTCACCAGCAGCAATCACGACCTCTTGACTGGTACTGTATATTTCCATACTGAGGTTGGAATAGTACTGTGAAATAGTTCACATGATGATAATGCTCTTGTAAGATTGCCTGTGGCGGTCATGACATTTTGTCTGCCGGTTATTGTTATGCAACAGACTGCCGGTCTCACGTTAATTGACCATTAATTAACATACACCAGTTTAGCATCTCCAGGCCTCTATGCATACAAGCAGCTGATGTGCACCTTTGGAACATCTACATCTACTTGAAGGAAAACTGAAAGAGATTCTGCTTATAAACAGGGCAAGGGGACCGGGGACAATAGTTTGGTTAAACAGTACAAATATGACTTATGCAGATCAATCAAGAAGGAGAAATACAAGCATAGGGACAAAGTGGAGGAGCGATTCAGCGGGTTGAACACAAGGCCTATGTGGTAGGGGCTCCTAACGATCATGGTATAAAAAAAGATAGCCAGCCACATCACGGACATGTTCAATCTCTCCCTAGCTCAGGCCGCTATAACTACCTGCTTCAAGATGTCCACTATCATCCCGTGCCCAAAAAGGGAAAGTAACTGAACTAAATGACTACCGACCAGTAGCACTCACTTCAGTTATGATGAAGTGCTTCAAGAGACTAGTCAAAGATCATATCGCCTCCCTCCCCAACACACTCGACCCTCTCCAATTCGGCTACCGCACTGACAGATCCACGAACGATGCAATTGCCATTGCGCTGCACACTGCACACTGCCCTTAGCCACCTGTACAAAATGAATGCATATGTAAGGATGCTGTTCATCGACTACAGCTCGGTCTTCAATATCATAGTGCCCTCCCTATATGCTCATTACAAAGCTCACTTCCTGACAGGCCGCCCCCAGGTGGTGATGGTAGGCAACATTACCTCCGCGACACTGATTATCATCACGTGGACAATAACTTCAAATTCCTCGGCATACACATCTCAGAGAAGCTGAAATGCTCTAATCACACGGACACCGTTGTGAAGAAGGCACTACAGCGACTTTTCAACCTCAGGATCCTGAAGCAATTCGGCCTGTCCCCGAGGACCCTCACAGTGTTATACAGTAGCACCATTGAGAGCATACTGTCGGGCAGCATCACAGCCTGGTACGACAACTCCACCGCCGTGGAACGCCTGGTCCCCCTGCTACTCCCCCTATGGATGTATTTTATTGTTTTTATTTCACTTGGTCCCCACACCCCTTCAAGGGTCATGTTGCTCTCCCTATGGTCATTCTCCCCACCGCCTCAACAGTCTTTACTCTGCCTCTACCCCAATGGACATTTATTTATTAATCACTGCCACAGTTGTTATGTGTATATTTCTATTATTGTTTTTGATTCTGAATCTGAAAACTTTTTAAAAAGTAAAATAAATCACTTTAATATACACCATCACAATAAATCCATTATTTATTTTGGTCAGATCTGAAGAAACTTTTAACGAAAAACAGTATGAGGTAGCCTACTGTATGTTATTTGGCTATGCTCCATGACAGGTTGTAGGCTTGTTCATTTAGCTGACAAGATATTATATTATTTTTATAGTAAGGAAAATATAATTGAATAAAAATACAAATGATATTATTCCCATTCCGGAGCGAGTGCGCATATGAAGTGGCTATGTTTAGAGTTAAAGTGATCATTTGAAACAGGTCCTATACGCTAGACTTAGGGTTATTTGGCAACATTAGTTGTGAACGATACAAACCTTAGAATGTCTTAGAAATCAAAACATATACGGGCTGCATGATGCAACTATAGGCTATTGGTGATCTGATGAATTTGCAAAAAAGCTTGTGCTCTGTTCCTTGTCTCAGGCAGCACAGCTGTTCTCTCATCAAATGATCATATGTTCACCCATCAGACTATTCTCAATTTAATATTGTCTTTACTAGTATGTAATATTTAGAGTGGCCCATTTATCAAATGGGCAGGGGAAAAAGACATGCACTCGAATAGCGAATGGAGGCCACACGGTTACCTACCGGTCCATTTTTCAATGATGCCCATTTCGGTGTTATAGCAGAGCTGTACATAAAATGAGCAGCTGAGAAATAAATATAAGAACACTTATTTCTCTCCATGCATCAACCACTGTTTGAGGAGCATGCTCACACAGGTGATATTTATTCATATGCCATGGGCTCTCCAAACCCTGTTCCTACAGCTACCCAGTACTTAATTTGGGAAACCAAGTGAAACATCGATAGTAACATATTTGGGAACATCGATAGTAACATGTTTTTGCAACAAAACCTATTTCACTAAACGGTTGACAGCCCCTCTGCACGCTCGAGAAAGGAAATGGAAACGTGGTGGTGATAGTTTTGGCCACGACAATTTTTTTAAGTAACTCACAATTTCCCCTAAAAATAAGTTGAAATTGAGTAAAGTATTTGGTCTTGACAGATCTTTATTTTACTGTTAATATTACAGGACCTTTTGTTTTTGATTCAGAACTTAATATATACATTTAAATCAGAAAATAAGTATTAACACCCTAGACTAAATACAGTGGTTTGTCTATTAAAAGTTGCAATGTACTGTGGCGCAGCTTGCATGGTGCCACAGAATTCTATGGCACGTTAATTAAGTGTGAACCACCGGTACTATTAATGCTAGTTAATGCTTCTTTGACTACCAGAGAGCATCTTTGAGAAGCATTTGATAGTCTTCAATAGTGGCTGTACTAGAGAATGCAAGCACGCGGGAGACCGGGGTTCAATTCCCCGATGGGGAGGAAGAAGTAGGATGTCCTTGTAAATTAGAATTTGTTCTTAACTGACTTGCCTAGTTAAATAAAGGTTACACTAAGCGCATAACATTTCTACAGACTAATTTTCTAATTCTAGTCTAAACCAAGACCCAAACGGAGATTAAGTGAAAATAAAAATCTCATTATCAAGACCATGCTTGTCTAAGAGCAGCGCGAAATGGTGCTAGAATAGTTGTAGGCTATTGCTTCAAATCCTATTGCTTCTAACTTCAATATGTTCTTTAAATAAATAAGACCTACACCACTTTTAACAGCACATTACTCAATACCAGTGGGACTCTCGTCGCCTATGGTATATCGAAAAATATGACGTGATTCTCCACCAATAATTACATTTAGAGGATATTTCTGTAATTCAGTAATTTTTATTCCCAATAGTAATTCGTTATGGATCCATAACTACATTTACATTTACATTTAAGTCATTTAGCAGACGCTCTAAATAAACATCGTCATTTTGAAAGGGTATTTTTATAATTATTTTATTAACGAAAGCATAAAGATCCACCAATAATTACATTGTTTTAGTTTGAATGTGCAGACTGGCACTAAGAACAGCGGGAACGTTTCCCTAGTCAGCGCCATTATTAGTGCAATGCCCCTTAAAGTGTTGCCAGTGTGGCGGGCGGCACGGGTATTGAACCAGCATCTGTAGCAACACAGCTTGCACTGCTATGCAGTGTCTTAGACCGTTGCGCCACTTATCTCCAATATATCGTCCATGTAGAAAACCTGTCTGATCAGGATGAACAATATCTGGTAAAACCTTTTTTATGTGCTATGCATTTCGCCAGGATTTTCGCATCACAACATTGAAGTGTATGAGGCCTCCAGTTTTTTAAATGGACTGGGTCTTTATACTTACCACCTGGGTCCTGTTTTAGTAGTTATGAAATCAGACCACCTTCTTGAGTACCTGTAGTAGGGTGGCTACTTTGAAGAATCTCAAATATAAAATATATTTTGATTTGTTTATCACTTTTTTGGTTACTACATGATTCCATATGTGTTATTTCATAGTTTTTTTTGTCTTCACTATAATTCTACAATGTACAAAATTGAAAAAAATAAAGGAAAAACCTTGAATGAGTAGCTGTCCAAACTTTTGACTGATATTATTCCTGTACTGCCCGTTCCTGTGGATTGTCATTCCTTTCCCGTCCTGTCCCGAAATGTACTTTAGAATTTCATGCCCATTGCTGTAGGAGTCCCACAGGACCCTTAAGACCTGCGGGACTCCCAAGGTAATATCAACCTCTAGCGGGAGGGCAAAGCATAATTTAACAATGCACTTATCTGTTCTACGAGTATCCCAAGTCTTTAATTACAAGAGTTTGGGTTAGGTACAGCTTTAGTAACAATGGTTTTGAGAAACAGCTCAGATATAACAATGCTCCTATGAGCATTTGAATGATTTAGGAAATGGGGCCCAAGGATTGCAGACCTTCAGAATTGGAGCTGAGCACCCCTGCCCTTAAAAAATGTGATTCTGTTTGTGTGTTTATCTTGTATTATGACTTGCATATTCAATGTATTTTGCAGACTGAGCGTCTCCGGAAGGAGGAGGCCCTGCGGCAGGATGAGGTCCAGGCTCTGCAGGCGGAGAGGGCCACGCTGCAGATAGAGACGGCCCAGCTGAAGACCCGTGTGGAGGAGCAGAGGGACGAGTTGCATACCCAGAAGAGGAAACAGGCGGCCAACATCAAGGACCTGACCAAGCAGCTAATTCTAGGTCAGAAACTGTCCACAGTCTAACTACATAGTTGATGGTGCGTCAGAAATCAACCACACTCAAATCAAGATGTTATCACAAGGTTAGATACCTTCCACGTTTCAGATCTGGGTTCAATTACATGTGACGTGAAATATTTACTATTTAAACAATTATTTTCTAATATTGTTGCCAAGTCAGCTATTTCTATTTGAAAGTATTTCAAATGGAAATATTGCCAATTACAATCATCCAAAATTCCATGACCGTCACAGCCCTAGTTATGGTATGTAACCCCGGTTCTCTGAAGGAGTTGAGGGAGACATTTCACTATGGGAAATGGCCTTGTGTGGGTCATTCGCTGAAGACATATTCAATCTCGCCTAACAGGCAAATAAGAGATTTGCGGGTGTAAGCCTTGCCTGCCTATACTGTATAACACGCCCCAAGCCATGGTTCCCTCATCCCTCGTGCAAGAGGGCCAATCTGGTGAGAAGTCTCCCTCATCCCTTTCGGGGGAACCGGCAGGTAGCTTAGTGGTTAAGAGCGTTGGGCTGGTAACCAAAAGGATGAAGCCCTACCCCGGGCAGGGTTGGCAAGCAACTTAAGGGTAAAAACATTTTTTTCAGCTAAATAGTGTTTTTTTAGACAACTTGGTGGGTTTTTTTCTGCCTAGAAAAGTCTTGGGCAGACCGTCTAGGTGTAAAACAATTAATTAAAAATGACAAAAAATAAATAAGGTTTATATGTAAACAAACAGTTAAACCAGATAGAAGGTATTTAGAAAAGTTAAAGCTGCAGTATGTGACTTTTTTGGGCGACCTGAGAAATGTGAGTTTTAGATCTGATCTGTTGGATGTACCGCCAAATTCTTGTGGCTTATGGTAGAGAAATTAACATTCAATTTTCAGGCAACAGCTCTGGTGGACATTCCTGCAGTCAGCATGCCAATTGCACTTTTCCTCAACTTTGGCATTGTGTTGTGACATAACTACACATTTTAATCGGCTTCATGATATGCCACACCTGTCAGGTGGATGGATTATCTTGGCAAAGGAGAAATGCTCACGAACAGGGATGTAAACACATTTTTGCACAAAATTTGATTAGAAATAAGCGCATGGACATTTTCTTGGATCTTTAATTTCAACTCATGAAACAAGTCAACACTTTACATGTTGCATTTATATTTTTGTTCAGTGTAGCTTTTAAAACCACAATTCTCTCAGCTCCATGACAAAATGTGTAGAATTGGAGGAAATTAGGTTTAAAACAGCCAAATGTGTTCTTCCCTGCCAAAATGTTATTTCCCAGGTCCCGGATCGAATTTGCAGCCCACCTCCCCATTTGAGCCATGTCATGACATACCTGAACCACCTATTGAGATGTATCTTTTGTTAAGTAAATCGGTTGATAAATTAAGTGAAAAGGAGACTGGAGTGAGTCTTTAAAATCCACCGTTTCTGGGGGTTCAAAGTGATGGGGGGGGGGGGGGGTCTACTAGGCTAACATATGGAATAGTGAGTGTTGCACAGTTTACCGATACAATTTGAAAAACGGTTCGGTACTAGAATTATTGTAACTTTCGGTACTGCTGTCACGTCATGTACGAATTGAGTACATCGAGTCGGTCTAGTAATTTGTCTGAATGTTCTCATGGGAGCAGTAGCTAGCCAGGCTACTTGCACTTGCGCATGCAGCTGATAGTGTGAGACACTTTTGAGAAGCAAGAGAGAGGAGAGAGAAATTGCAAACAGCATGGCTTCTTCTAATGAAAACATCATACCTTTATGTCTGTAGTTTGACAAAACTGGCTGCAGAAGCGAACTATGGGATTACATTGATTACAGAGCTGATGAGGGCCAGCCCACAGAAACAACTAAGTAAAAGGTGAACAACGCAGTGCAGTGCATGGACGATTTAGTTTCTAAACGACATAGAAATCAATTTTACACATAGGCATTGTAACATGTTGTTATTCTACTAAATTATAATCATTTTTGTGTGACAATAGCTAGGTTTCCATCGCATTTTCAACTAAACTGATATTTTTCCTCACAAACAATATTGTGTTATATAGTGAGTCCGCGCGCTGTTGGCTAGAGCGCACGTATAAACCTACATGATGAGATTATTATGGACAAAAGAGCAAAATAATGTTTATTTGTCGAACGGCAGCCAGGCGTCAATGATCATGTCACCAGAATAAGACCCTCGATATTTTTTGGAAAGCAGCATTAAGCTTTCATAATTTATTTAATCGGTATCCTAATGAACTGCATGCTTTTCCTAGTGTCATCGCAGGGTAGCCTAGTGGTTAGGGGCGGCAGGGTAGCCTAGTGGTTAGAGCGTTGGACTAGTAACCGAAAGGTTGCAAGTTCGAATCCCCGAGATTATAGATTATTTTGTTTTGTGAAATTTTGGAAAGTCTACAGAATAATGTTCTGTTTCCATCAGGCCTGCCATAAAATGTTTTATCTGACATGTACTTCACTCGCATAAAACGTTTGGATGGAAAGCTGGTTGTAGTCATGAATGTACATTCAGCATCACATTCATGTGAGAATTATAATATAATTACACAACCCAAAGTAATGGGAAATGCACTCATAACTTGACAGCAATATATTTACACTACTTTGCATTTGTCTGGGCTGCAGAGAAGAATGGGAGAAACTCCCCACATTCTCATTTACAGCAACGACCTGGGGAATAGTTGCAGGGGAATGAATGAGCCAATTGTAAGCTGGGGATGATTAGGTGACCTTGATGGTATGAGGGACATCTTGGGAATTTAGCCAGGACACCGGGGTTAACACCCCTACTCTTACGATAAGTGCCATGGGATCTTTAATGACCTCAGAGAGTCATGACACCCATTTAGTGTCCCATCAGAAAGATGACACCCTACACAGGGCAATGTCTCCAATCACTGCCCTGGGGCATTGGGATATTTTTTAGACCAGAGGAAAGAGTGCCTCCTACTGGCATCTGGTCTCCCATCCAGGGACTGACCAGGACCAACTCTGCTTAGCTTCAGAAGCAAGCCAGCAGTGGGTTGCAGGGTGGTATGCTGCTGGCAAATAATGAATCATAGGTCTAATGAATGTCATTTAACCCAATATTATGGCCATCGATTAGCAAATTAACCCTGATATGTATCAAATTACATTTAAACCCGTTTAGATGTAATTGTACCATTATTTTGTCTGCTCCGAGTCTCCGATATGGTTTGCATAAGGAAAATTGATGGTATTTTTGTTTATTTAATATGGTGTTTTATTTTTGCAAGAAATTTCATGTAGAATAGAAATTATATTTATTTCTACCAGTTATCAACATACACTGAGTATACAAAACAAACTGTTCTTTACATGACAGACTGACCAGGTGTAATCAGGTGAAAGCTATGAACCCTTATTGATGTCACTTGTTAAATCCACTTCAATCATTGTAGATGAAGGGGAATTGACAAGTTAAAGGATTTGTAAGCCTTGAGACAATTGAGACATGTGAATGGGCAAGACAAAATATTTAAGTGCCTTTGAACGGGGTATGGTAGTAGGTGCCAGGCACACCGGTTTGTGTCAAGAACGGGAACACTGCTGGGTTTTTCACGCTCAACAGTTTCCCGTGTGTATCAAGAATGGTCCACCATCCAAAGGACATCTAGCCAACTTGACACAGCTGTGGGAAGCAATGGCATCAACATGGGCCAGCATCCCTGTGGAACGCTTTTGACACCTTGTAAAGGCGTGTTTTGGCCGCAGTGGACAGGCCTCAGTGGATAGGATCAAAACCTTCAAGTTTCTTAGCGTGCACATTTCTGAGGTCCTGAAATGGTCTCGCCACACCAACATCTTTGTGAAGCAGGTGAAACAGCACCTCTACAACCTCAGGCAGCTGAAGAAATTTGGTATGGCCCTAGACCGTCACAAACTTCTACAGATGCACCATTGAGAGTATTCTACAGCCTGCATCACCGCCTGGAATGGTTAACAGCTCGCTCTCAACCGCATGGCTCTCCAGAGGGTGGTGTAAGCAGCCCAACTCCTCACCGCCTGGAATGGTTAACAGCTCCGTTCTCAACCGCATGGCTCTCCAGAGGGTGGTGTAAGCAGCCCAACTCCTCACCGCCTGGAATGGTTAACAGCTCCGTTCTCAACCGCATGGCTCTCCAGAGGGTGGTGTAAGCAGCCCAACTCCTCACCGGGGGCACTCTGCTTACCATCCAGGTCATCTACAGCACCCTGCTTACTCTGCTTACCCTCCAGGTCATCTACAGCACCCGATGTCAAAGAAAGGCCAAGAAGATTATTATTAAGGACCCCAACTCATCACCGGGGGCACTCTGCTTACCCTCCAGGTCATCTACACCACCCGATGTCAAAGAAAGGCCAAAAAGATAATTATTAAGGACCTCAACCACTCAAGACACGGCCTGTTCACTCGGCTACCGTCTGACAGGAGACGGTACAGGTGCATCAGAACTAAGATGGAGATAAAAAAAAACTCCTTCTATTACCAGGACAGACAGTTTAACAGTCACCACTAGCCGGCCTCTGCCCAGTACCGTGCCCTGTGATGCACACTCACTCACATAAAACACACACACAAGCTATCACACACACACGTCAAACCCATGCACACACACTTACATACACACTCACACTCGTGCGCACACACAGCCAATCCTGCGGTCTCATGATATAGAGACATTGAACCACTGGTCACTTCTGGTGTACATACGTATAGACTGCGTTTGAGTACTGTTACAGTGCTATTTGGGTGGATGATTGGATTTGTCCCGGTGTTCTTGATTTCTTATATTTCTTATATATATTATAGAAATATTTTTTTCCTTATTTTAATTGTTTGACATTTTATTGCATTGTTAGGAGCTAGTAACATAAGTATTTCACTGCACCCTATACAGCACCTGCTGAACTGCGTACTCGTGATAACTTTTGATTTGATTAGTTGCCTACTAATATATCAAACTTGCCAGTATATTAACTATATGGTAGGTATAACTAACTACTCAACGTTTATTGACTTGATTATTCACGTCATTCTTAGTTTAGCTAAGTGGGATAGTCGTTGTAGTTTTCGATGGACTTTCATGAATTGGCTCTGGTTATCTACTCCGATTTCAGTGTACAAGATTAGAGCGCAGAACAACTGATGAATTTACTAACGCTCAACACCTGATGAATATGGCCGGTGTCAGTAAACGTCGGCAAAAATGTGTAATTTAATTGTTGCCAGCAGTACAGTTTGTCACCAACGCTCTGGATAATATGAAAACTGCTTATCCAGCTCTGCTAGGGCGAGTAAAATGGTCAGAGTGCAAGCTAGCCAACATGAGCCAGTTAGCTTGGGTGCTTGACTGATGTTGTTAGGTCAGAACGCTGGAATCAACCTTACTCCTTGGCTAGAGCATCCAGTGTGCGCTCCGAGAGTGAAACGCTCTGAATTTACAAACGCCCAGAGCGCACTCTGGCACTCCAGATTGAATTTAAGAACACGCCCGAAGTTGTAAAATGTCTAGCTAGTAATTTGTTATCCTAACAAGCTAGTGAGATGTTGGATAGCAACAGCGTGAACTTCCGGTAGACGGGCAAAGCGCTCGCACGCTCAACTGAAAGGATTGTGTTCGTTTACAGTATACTAAAATTAACTAATAATATATAGTATCTAGTGTATATACTTGTTAAGTATGTAGTATACAGTATGTTAGTATGGGTTTTCAAACACAGCTTTTGATTTGATTTGACGTACGGCTCCCTTGTGCATGTGAGCAACTTGTCCCGGGAAGGGACGGGGAACTGCCCGGCCTGGTGATGTTGTACCCACAATAAAAATCTGGACATACCCCAACCAAAAACCCCTCGATGATCAGAGGTATCCATACAATGCTGAGAGCCTGTACTGCAGCATTCAATGTCAGCAGAACGAACCCCGACGACTCAGTGGCGCACTACACGTACAAGGCAAGCAGGTGCAAGCTCCACAAATCCATTAGGAATGCAAAAAGACAACACAAACCCAAACTTGAATTGATGTTCGACAACTCAGACTCGTGAACACTATTGTTCCCTCCAAGCTTGACACCAAGCTGAGAGCCCTGGGTCTGGACACCACCCTCTGCAACTTGATCCAGGACTGCCTGACGGGCAGACAACAGGCGGTGAGGATTGGCAACACCTCCTCCACACTGACTCTTACAGCCTTCTGCTGTACTCACTGTTCACCCACAACTGTGTGGCTTTGCACAACATCAAGTTTGCTGACGACACCACCGTTGTAGGCCTGATAACCAACAACGACGAGTCAGCCTATAGGGAGGAGGTAGGTGAATTGGCATTGTTGTTCCAGGACTACAACCTCTCCTTTGACATCAGCATAACAAATGTTTTGATTGTTGACTTCAGGAAGCAGAGGAGGGAACATGCTCTGATCCACATCAATGGGACTGCAGTAGAGAATCAGCAGCTTTAAGTTCCTCTGCGTCCACATCATCGAGGACTTAACATGTACCAACAACACCACCGCTCTTGTTAAGAGAGTGCAACAGTGTCTGAATTGCTCGTCCAGGACGACAAGGCCCTCCAGCGTGTGGTGAAAATGGCCTAGCACATCCAGGACATCTTCGAAATGTTGCCTGAGGAAGGCCCACAGCATCAAGGATCTCACACACCCCAGCCACGAGCTGTTCACTCCCTTACTGTCAGGCAGACGGTATCGGAGCATGATGTCTGATACCAACAGGCTCAGAGACAGTTTTTATCTACAAGTCATCTCAACTTGCTCAGACTGCTGAACAGTTGAACTGGACTGACCACCTGCTCTGATTTTCTGCACCTTAGCACACATGCAATCACTCATGCACACACACACCCACACAGACATACACACATATACAGTACCTTTGAAAAGTATTGACTTAAAAAAGAAGGAAAAAAACTCATTCTAAAATTGATTCTATTTTTTTTTTCTCATCAATCTACACACAATACCCCATAATGACAAAGCAAAAACAGGGTTTTAGAAACTTTTGCAAAAGTATTAAAAATAAATAACTGATATACCTTATTTACACAAGTATTCAGACCCTTTGCTATGAGACTCGAAATTGAGCTCAGGTGAATCCGGTTTCCATTGATCATCCTTGAGATGTTTCTACAACTTGATTGGAGTCCAAAAACCAAGCCATAAGGTCGAAGGAATTGTCCTTAGAGCTCCGAGTCAGGATTGTGTCGAGGCATAGCTCTTGGGAGGGAAGGGTACCAAAAAATGTCTGCATTTCTTGTGTCCCCAAGAACACAGTGGCCTCCATCATTCTTAAATGGAAGATGTTTGGAACAACCAAGACTCTTCCTAAAGCTGGCCCACCAGCCAAACTGAACAATCGGGGGAGAAGGGCCTTGGTCAGGGAGGTGACCAAGAACCCGATGGTCACTCTGATAGAGCTCAAGAGTTCCTCTATGGAGATGGGAGAAACTTCCAGAAGGACAACCGTCTCTACAGCACTCCACCAATCAGACCTTTATGCTAGAGAGGCCAGACGGAAGACACTCCTCAGTAAAAAGAACAGGATAGTCTTCTTGGAGTTGGCCAAAATGCACCTAAAGACTCTCAGACCATGAGAAACAAGATTATCTGGTCTGATGAAACCAAGATTGAACTCTTGGGCCTGAATGCCAAGTGTCACGTCTGGAAGAAACCTCCACCATCCCTACGGTGAAGCATGGTGGAGGCAGCATCGTGTTGTTTTTCAGCGGAAGCGACTGGGAGACTAGTCAGGACCGAGGGAAAGATGAATGGAGCAAAGTACAAAGATATCCTTGATGAAAACCTGCTCCAGAACACTCAGGACCTCAGTCTGGGGTGAAGGTTCACCTTCCAACAGGTCAACGACCCCTAAGCACACAGCCAAGACAACGCAGGAGTAGCTGAAAATAGCTGTGCGGCAATGCTCCCCATCCCACCTGACAGAGCTTGAGAGGATCTGCAGAGAAGAATGGGAGAAACTCTCCAAATACAGGTGTGCCAAGCTTGTAGCGTCATAAACATGCAAACATAAAAAATAAAATAAAATGTTTTTTGCATTGTCATTATGGGGTATTGTTTTTAGATATATGAGGAAAAAACAGTTCATTCCATTTTAGGATAAGGCTGTAACGTAACAAAATGTGAAAAAGTCAAGGGGTTTGAATACTACCCACGCATCACAACTACTGCTTTCAGACTCCTTATGATTGCTAAGTACTGCACAATTTAAACACTTGCCTCCCAATTTCCCCTTCCCCAAAACATGTGTTAAAATGGACTGTAAATTATGCCTTACTGTAGTAAACTTATGCTAAAACATTTATTCTATTCTACTGATCCATCTACTTTATGTGCATATTCTTTTATTATTTGTTATTGTTGCATTGTTGAGACGGAAACCTGCAAGTAAGTATTTTGTCCGACGGTGTATACCATGTGATTCCCATACATACATCTTGAAACTTGTAACCCAAACAGAATGGAACAGTAAAGTTGAGAGCTAATTTTTCTGAAGAAAGCTGCTAAACATGCTCAAAAGCAAACAGACTTGTGAACTGGTGAAGAATGAGGGAACCAGGGCTTTCGGCCCGTTATATAGGATGGTGGGGCTTACACCCGCAAAGCCCTGATTGGCCTGTTGGGCATGATGGAATAAGGCTTCAGCGATTGACCCGCACGAGGGCGTTTTTTGTGCATTGTTTAATGTAGTCAGGGCAAGCAAATTGGCTTGTCCCAGTGGTGATGATTAAAGTTGTAGTGACATATTTTGGGGATTTAGAGATATCTATTATTTTGAATGCTAGAAAGTAAACTAAATATTTAATATATAGTATAAAACAATAAAAACAAAGGTTATTAAAATACCTTTTCTATTTTTTTTATATAATGGGTCTCCAGGCTTCCCTAGTTAAATTAAGGTTAAATTAAAAAAAAAAAAAAAAAAAGATTTGTAATTGGTGTAACCGCCTTGTCCATCTTTGTAATTAGTGATTTTCAAGGACCTTGACCATTTCCTCCAGTGAGAAACTATAATCGTGGGATGGGTCTATATTAAAGAAAATTATTAGTTAAGCGTAAATTTGAGCTTCCCAGTGATAATTTGGTGGTATTCTGTCTAAATGAAAAGGTTCATTACTGTGTTACTCAATTTAAATTAAATTAAATTACATTGTGAGCAAAATGATTAATGAAATGATTTTTTACCCCTTTTTCTCCCCAATTTCATGGTATCCAATGGGTAGTTAGTCTTGTCCCATCGCTGCAACTCCCATACGGACTCGTATGAGGCGAAGGTCTAGAGCTGTGCATCCTCGGAAACACAACCCCGCCAAGCCGCACTGCTTCTTAACACAATGCCCGCTTAACTCGGAAGCCAGTCGCGCCAATATGTTGGAGGAAACAATGTACTCAGCGTGCGCCCGCCACAGGATTCGCTAGTGTGCGATGGGCCGGCCAAACCCTCCCCTAAGCCGGACGATGCTGGGCCAATTGCACGGCTCCCCATGGGTCTCCCAGGCGCCGCTGGCTGCGACAGAGCCTGGACTCGAACTACAGCTAGCACTGCGCCACTCGAGAGGCCACTAAATACATTTTTTTTTTTTTTTTTTACAAATGAATGTCCTTAGATTCTGTGGCTTCCATTTATGAAAATCCTCAATTACCTTAATGATCCTACTGGTGACACAATGTTATCATGGTGGTAAATGTTAGTCGTTAAGCATATTAGTTGAGTTGGAGTCGGAGGATGTACCCAAATACATTTTAAATTAATACAAAATCTAGAAACTTCATTTTTTCCAAAATGCCATGCCCAAATACCACTGCTATTCAAGAACGAACTTAATGCTAGGTCAGAAATGTATCACATTCTAACAAAACAATGAAGTTGCAGACTAGCATTGGGCTAAGCTGTTGGAAGGTAAGGATTTTTCTCCAGTTACGCTGTGAGATGGAGTGAGAAATAGAGAGAGAGCAGGAGCTAGAGCGCTCAGGGACCCACTCTTAGGACTTTGAGAAAGACAAAGGTGGGGATATTTTTAAAGAGCCACACTGCTCCTTCTCTATAGGTGCTAATATAAATTATTTCATGTCAGCTGCTCCCTACCTCAGCTGGAGAAGCTCTTGGTTTAAGGTATTTTGACATGCAGTTCAGGCAGACTTTCTCACGGGACGAAGTACTATCATTGGTCGTAAGCCTTTGCCATCACTCTGGAATGATGTATACTGATTCAAATTGAAGTGTGTGTGTGTGTGTGTGTGTGTGTGTGTGTGAGATCGTGAGCATTCAAGGATGCATCTTTATACTGTATGTTTATGTGCTGTGTGTTTTAGTGCATGTCCCTTTCTGTGTGTATCAGTTTAATTGACCGGTGTGTTTCTCTGACTGTGAGCAGCCCGTAAGAGGCTGGAGCAGGTGGAGAATGGTGGCTGTGACCGGGATGTCAGCAGCATGGGAAGTCGCTCCAGCTCCTCAGGTATGTTCACTTGGCACCTGTTCATCTCTGACTACATTACCCACAAGACCTCAGTATACACATTCGGGAGAAATATGTTGAATCAGTGTTCTTTGATGTGCCTGCAAAGCAATGCACAACTCTAGATTTCTTTCATATTATTATTATTAGGTGGGACTTGCACAGCAATAGTCCCGACTTTAGATCTTCGTCATACTTCTTCTTATTATTGTTCTTCACGCTACTCTTACATCATTTAAGCTGGAAACGCCTTTCAAACTTTGTAACGTGTAGACTGTGGATTTGGTTGCTTGCATTCAACGTTTTGATATCTTTTAAACTAATACACTTTGTCTTTCTTTTGTCCATCTTCATTCACTGTAATGGGAGTTTTTTCAGCATTCTAAAGCTCCCCACTTTGCAATCAACTGAGACAACAAGTTGGGGCATATTAAATCTTCCTGTACCTCTCTGCTGTTCAAAGCTGAAATAATAGCATTTAATATCATTGAGCAGCCCAAATGGAGACGTTGCTATGGATACCAGTACATTTCAATGCCAAAAAAGTGCCATAGACTAGAATGGTAAAAAAACAACGCTGAGATATTTAGACTGACCATACTTAGATTACTTGTCAAAAGATTTTAGAAACTATATATACTTTTTAACTATATAAAATACAATTTTATTTCTCACATTTGTACTTGTATTTATTTGGGATCCCCATTAGCTGCTGCTAAGGCAGCTGCAACTCTTCCTGGGGTCCAAACACATTAAAGCACTTACATATAAAACAAAAGATAACAGTCCATCATATACTATTATTACACCACTACATATCTACAATACAAAATGTTTAATACCACCATACAACAATATCACAATGTGTGTGTATGAATGGGTCTGTACCTTTGTGTGTGTCTCTTCACAGCCCCCATTGTTCCATAAGGTGTATATTTATCTGTTTAAAAAAAATCTGATTCCTACTTGTTTTGACCATGACAGTTTACAATCTAGGGTTACTCTAAGCAGTTTAGTCACCTCAATTTCCAGATTATTCATTACGAGATGTAGTTGAGGTTTAGGGTTTAGTGAATGATTACTCCCAAATACAATGCTTTTAGTTTTGGAATTATTTAGGACAAACGTATCCCTTGCTACCCATTCTGGTTTTCCTACTAGGGCACATTGCCTCAGTGCTAACCTTATAACTCTGGTTCATAGGCTCATGATTACACATCCAATAGCTGTAGGATCAACAGAGGTATTCAGGGAAATTAGAGGGACATAAATTACGTTACTTACATTGTGTAAGCATCCAATGCCCGAAGGATAATGTACATTTGATGCAGCATTATGACGACTCATTGTCACAATGGTAGGGATTAACTGAACTGGTCTTGGGTCATTGATAAATCATTGTTTCAACTCAGCCTTGAAATGTGTGGACGGAGTCCAGGAGCCAAGCTGCGCCTAATACAACAGGTGTAGACCTTCCCGAGAAATGCTTACTTACAAGCCCTTAAAACACAGCCATTTCTCCAGCCAAAGAGAGGAGTCACAAAAATCAGAAATAGAGATATAAATTAATCACTCATTCATCAGATGACACTCATAGGACTTCATGTTACACAATACATGTATGTTTTGTTCGATAAAGTTCATATTTATATAAAAAAATCTCAGTATACATTGGCGCGTTATGTTCGGTAGTTCCAAAAACATCCGGTGATTTTGCAGAGAGCCACATCAATTTACAGAAATACTCATCATAAATGTTGATGAAAATACAAGTGTTATACATGGAACTTTAGATACACTTCTCCTTAATGCAACCGCTGTCAGATTTCAAAAAAAGCTTTACGGCTTTTAAGTTTGGGCTCTGAGTACGGCGCTCAGAGCCCAAACAAGCCAAACAGATATCTGACATATTGCGCAATCAACAGAAGTCAGAAATAACATAAATATTCACTTACCTTTGATGATCTTCATCAGAATGCACTCCCAGATATCCCAGTTCCACAATAAATGTTTGTTTTATTCGATAATGTCCGTCATTTATGTCCAAATAGCTCCTTTTGTTAGCGCGTTTGGTAAACAAATCCAAACTCACGAAGCGCGTTCGCTAGGAGCAGACGAAAAGTCAAAAAGTTCCGTTACAGTCCGTAGAAACATGTCAAATGAAGTATAGAATCAATCTTTAGGATGTTTTTAACATAAATCTTCAATGTTCCAACCAGAGAATTCCTTTGTCTGTAGAAATGCAATGGAACAGAGCTCGCTCTCACGTGGACAAGCATCACCAGCTTGTGGCTCTCTGGCAAACCTCTGACTCATTCCCCTCTCATTCGCCCCCACTTCACAGTAGAAGCATCAAACAAGGTTCTAAAGACTGTTGACATCTAGTGGAAGCCTTGGGAAGTGCAACATGACCAATATCCCACTGGATCTTCAATAGGGAATGGGTTGAAAAACGACCAACCTCAGATTTCGCATTTCCTGGTGGATTTTTTCTCAGGTTTTTGCCTGCCATTAGAGTTCTGTTATACTCACAGACATCATTCAAACAGTTATAGAAACTCCAGAGTGTTTTCTGTCCAAATATACTAATAATATGCATATATTAGCAACTGGGACTGAGTAGCAGGCAGTTTACTCTGGGCACCTTATTCATCCAAGCTACTCAATACTGCCCCCAGCCATTAGAAGTTAACCAACAATGCAGTTCAAGAAATAGAGTTATTTACATCTACATACATCTACTATCTACATTATACGTATTCAAGTTGGAGATTCTAAACTACTTTGCTCATGTTCATAAGTACATTTTCTTAAACACTTATCAACTAATAAGTATATACATTTGCATAAATTAGCATAACATGACTTACCAACAGTAACTCTTGAACCGTTTAAGCTAGAGGCACCAAACCAAAAATTCACATATTCAGGCTATCCTAACTTCAAATTCTTAAAAATGTTTATCAACCATCCATCAATTATTGAGTAGGAAGTATCTTCACTGTATAATGCTGAATTGTTGATACATTTCAATGTTAAACAAATTACTTTAAACATTAACACTACAATTAAAATGGCTGCTGTTTTTGTGGCTATTTCCAGCAATGCAAAAACTAATGTCAAGGAAAATGAGACCTTGAGCAAGGTTGTGGGACAAAATCTCAAAAAAGCCTACCTATTTTTTTATCATGAGAGAGAAATTCTGACAAAGGAGGAGGCCATAGCCAACCCCATTAAGGAGGATCATCTCTACCACAGTCTCATACATGAAACTCATCCAAACCATTTCAAATAGAATCAAACTTTATTTGTTCATGCTCCGAATACAAGTGTAGACCTTATCGTGAAATACTTACAAGCCCTTAACTCTTCTTTAACTGCATTGTTGGTTAAGAAAATATTTACCAAATAAACTAAAGTAAAAATAACCAAAAAGTAACACCATAACAATAACGGAGCTATATACAGGGGGTACCAGTACCGAGTCAGTGTGCGGCGGTACACGTTAGAGGTCATTGGTACATGTAGGTAGGGATGAAGTGACTATGCATAGATAATAAACAGAGAGTAGCAGCAGTGTACAAAACAAATGGAGGGGGGGGTCAATGGAATAGTCCGGTGGCCATTTGATTAGTTGTTCAGCAGTCTTATGGCTTAGGGGTAGAAGCTGTTAAGGAGCCTTTTGGTCCAAGACTTGGTGCTCCGGTACCGCTTGCCATACAGTAGCAGAGAAAACAGTCTATGACTTGGGTGACTGGAGTGTCTGACAATTTTATGGGCTTTCCTCTGACACCGCCTATTATATATAGTTGAAGTCGGAAGTTTACATATACCTTAGCCAAATACATTTAAACTCAGTTT
This sequence comes from Oncorhynchus nerka, assembly GCF_034236695.1. Lineage (NCBI taxonomy): Eukaryota > Metazoa > Chordata > Actinopteri > Salmoniformes > Salmonidae > Oncorhynchus > Oncorhynchus nerka. Next base: position 66,223 of record NW_027039629.1, read on the forward strand.
TTCACAATTCCTGACATTTAACCCGAGTAAAAGTTCACTGTTTTAGGTCAGTTAGAATTACCACTTTATTTTAAGAATGTGAAATGTCAGAATAATAGTAGAGAGAATGATTTATTTCAGCTTTTATTTCCTTCATCAAAATCTAGTGGGTCAGAAGTTTACATACACTCAATTAGTATTTGGTAGCATTGCCTTTAAATTGTTTAACTTTGGTCAAACGTTTCGTGTAGCCTTCCACAAGCTTCCCTCAATAAGTTGGGTGAATTTTGGCCCATTCCTCCTGACAGAGCTGGTGTAACGGAGTCAGGTTTGTAGGCCTCCTTGCTCGCAACTTCCCACAACTGTTTTATGGGATTGAGGTCAGGGCTTTGTGATGGCCACTCCAATACCTTGACTTTGTTGTCCTTAAGCCATTTTGCCACAACTTTGGAAGTATGCTTGGGTCATTGTCCAGTTGGAAGACCCATTTGCGACCAAGCTTTAACTTCCTGACTGATCTCTTGAGATGATGCTTCAATTTATCCACATAATTTCCTGCCTCATGATGCCATCTATTTTGTGAAGTGCATCAGTCCCTCCTGCAGCAAAGCACCCCCACAACATGATGCTGCACCCCCGTGCTTCACGGTTGGGATGGTGTTCTTCGGGTTGCAAGCATCCCCCTTTTTCCTCCAAACATAATGATGGTCATTATGGCCAAACAGTTATATTTTTGTTTCATCAGACCAGAGGACATTTTTCCAAAAAGTATGATCTTTGTCCCCCCCCATGTGCAGTTGCAAACCGTAGTCTGGCTTTTTATGGCCGTTTTGGATCAGTGGTTTCTTCCTTGCTGAGTGGCCTTTCAGGTTATAGGACGATATAGGACTCGTTTTACTGTGGATATTGATACTTTTGTACCTGTTTCCTCCAGCATCTTCACAAGGTCCTTGTACTGTTGCTCTGGAATTGATTTGCACTTTTTGCACCAAGTACGTTAATCTCTAGGATACAGAATGCATCTCCTTCCTGAGCGGTATGACAGCTGCGTGGTCCAATGGTGTTTATACTTGCATACTATTGTTTGTACAGATGAATGTGGTGCCTTCAGGCGTTTGGAAATTGCTCTCAAGGATGAACCAGAATTGTGGAGGTCTTGGCTGATTTTTTATTTTTTTCTCATGATGTCAAGCAAAGAGGCACAGAGTTTGAAGGTACGCCTTGAAATACATCCACAGGTACACCTCCAATTGACTGAAATTATGTTAATTGGCCTTTCAGAAGCTTCTAAAGCCATGACATCATTTTCTGGAATTTTCCAAGCTGTTTAAAGAAACAGTCAACTTTGTATGTAAACTTTTGACCTGCTGGAATTGTGATACAGTGAATTATAAGTGAAATAATCTGTGGTTAGAGCGTTGGACTAGTAACCGGAAGGTTGCAAGTTCAAATCCCCGAGCTGACAAGGTACAAATCTGTCGTTCTGCCCCTGAACAGGCAGTTAACCCACTGTTCCTAGGCCGTCATTGAAAATAAGAATTTGTTCTTAACTGACTTGCCTAGTAAAATAAAGGTAAAATAAAATAAATAAAATAAAAATGGTTGGAAAAATTACTTGTTATAGATGACCTAACTGACTTAACCTCTTACCCCCTACTTTTTTCAATTTCCGCCTGAAGACATACCCAAATCTAACTGCCAGTAGCTCAGGCCCAGAACCAAGGATATGCTTATTATTGGTTTCATTTGAAAGAAAACACTCTGAAGTTAGTAAATGTGAATTGAATGTAGGAGAAATAGATCTGGTTTAGATAATACAATGAAACAAACATACTTTTTTATTTTTATTGTTGTATCATCGTCTTTAAAATTAACAAGACAAAACAAACATTCCGATAGGATGATGGGGACAATTTCAGTGAAAAATATAAGAGGGCAACAGTACTTGTGCAAAGTTTCAGAATGATAACTTCAAAAATGAGTGTGCTACGTGACATGTATCATGAAGTCACCCAGGTGTCCCACACAAGTAGCCCAAATGTACCCAAGTGGCCAAATTGGTGAAGTTATACATTTTGAATTGAATAACTATATACAAAATACCAAAATGGTATTCTAAAACAGCCCCCCCCAAAAAAAAATGGAGAAGAAACATGAAAAAAAAAAAGTTCAATATTTGGAAGACCCTCCGTCATCTACACAATATTGTGCTGCTGATGCCAGGTGCCATAGCAGTCTCTTTCTGCTGTAAAGCAGAGGGTCACCAAGCATGTGCAGGTGATGGGGACTTCATTTTGCAAAGAACACAGTGACGCCTCTATGCTTGTGCCCTTTTGGCCCTGAGGCACATCCATGCCTGCAGAAATAAATTTGGGCAGATTAACACCACTTGTGGCAGGAGCAGAACGTGGTGCTGTAGCCAGCAAGCTCCTTGATGAGCAGCTCTCTGAAGGCTAGCTGTGAGATGGGGGGCTTTTCACAGCTCTTAGCCATTTCCTTGTGTAGGATGAATGCATTCACCACAGTAATGTCGTACAAGAAGGTCTTGTACCATTTCATCGTCTTATGGAGAACATTGTAATAGCCTATCAGCGCATCTGACAGGTCCACACCTCCCATGCTCTTAAGGTCCTTTAGTGCAGTTGGAATGGGGACATTTTTTGCGGTCCATGCCCCAGTAGTGCTGAGACAACAGGTGTCCGGCTGGATGAACCAGCTTCAGTGGGGGATGGACACCTTGGCACTGGGGGCTCTCATTCAGAGTCAGTGTCACTGTGAAAGAAAATGTTCAGTTAGAATAGTTTGACATATCAACAGGTATAATAAACATACATATATATATATATATATATATATATATATATATAGAGTACAGGGAACATAAGGTTGAATATATTATTATAGACCTGCTAGATCTACTGTCTCATTTATATTATGACAGACCAACTAGATCTACTGTCTATTTTATATTATGACATTTAAGCTAGATCTACTATCTCTATTATATTATGACAGACCAGCTAGATCTACTGTCTTTATTATATTACAACAGACCAGCTGTATCTACTCTCTCCATTTCACTTTGGCCATTGTTGTGGGCCTGCCCTCTCCTCAACAGCCTCAAATAGGCTATTTCATGTGGGGGTGGGGTGAGGTGGAGCGGCAGACACACTCATCTCGGCCATGCTCCCTCTAATCCACAATATGTATATATGCACACACAAACAGGCTATGGGTCATACACATACATACAAACATAGGCTATGGGTCATACACATACATACAAACATACCCCCACCCACAATGTATATCCAACGTGTACTTCACACATTTCATTATATTTTTATATATTGCTACTAAAATTTAAAAAATCCCATGTTTTATATTATTAATTTCAAACAACGGCATTAGCATGAGAAGAACTTACCAGTCCAAAACGATGTCCTCTCCGTTCTAAACATATTCCTCCATTTGGAAATCAAAGCTATGCTAGCTAAATGAATCGTCCTCCAACAATCTCTGTCTCACTTTGTGTGTACATCTGTATATCTAGACCTAGATTTAGCTTTCCCTGATTTAGTCGCCATACTTATTGATATATAGACAGCTGAAGATGCGCTTTACCAAAATAGTGCTGTGCGTAACATGCGTGGCTCCAGTATGAATCTTCAATGGCGAATGACCCTCTTTACGCCGGAGTTTACTACATGGGTTGGTCTTCCAACACATAACCATTACATATTGCCGTTTACCTCAGCTCATTGGCTATCAACCAAGCTAGATTTCAAGACGATCAGTGGTCATTGGGTTAAAATACAGTCAATCAACAAAACAGCGGTCATATCATTGGTGCACAATGATGTCATTACTTGTCTTCAAATCGGTTTCTTTCAGTTAATACGTCCCGCGAAATGACCCATCAAGTTTGGTTGTGTTACAAACAACCAGTTGATTGCAATGAAACCAAACATGACTGGATAAAGTCACGTTTAGTGTGTATATTTACATCGAATGTGTCGTCGAAAATTGAATGAGACTGAGTTCAACACAAGCGGTTCACAAAATGTTTCGTGTTAGGCTATAAAAATTGTTTTTATCAAACAAAAGACCATTCATTGTGTAACAATGAGCATTGGGATTGCAAACAGAGGAAGATCGTCAAAGGTAAACTATTTATTTTATTGCAATTTGTGATTTTGTTACACCTGTGCTGGTTGAAAGTTTTTTTTTATGGGGCTCTGTCCTCAGATAATCGCATCGTATTCTTTCGCAGTAAATCCTTTTTTAAATCTGACAACGCAGTTGAATTAGCAAGATTCTAGGCTTACGATACATGTGAGCCACTTGTATTTTCATGAATGTTTAATATGACTATTTTTGTAGCGATCACCGTATGTTGTTGAATTTAATCCCGCTAACGGGTTCGGTTAACAAAACTATAGTCAACAAGACATTTGCGGAGTGGTTGAAAAACAAGTTTTAATGACTCCAACCTCAGTGTATGTAAACTTCCGACTTCAACTGTAGGTCCTGGATTGCAGGGAGCTTGGCCCCAGTGGTGTACTTGGCCGTATGCACTACCCTCAGTAGCGCCTTACAGTCAGATGCTGAGCAGTTGCCATACCAGGCGGTGATGCAGCATGTCAGGATGCTCCCGAATGGTGCAGCTGTAGAACCTTTTGAGGATCTGGGGACCCATGACAAATCTTTTCAGTCTCCTGAGGGGGAAAAGGTTTTGTCGTGCCCTCTTCATGACTGTCTTGGTGTGTTTGGACCATGATAGATTTTTGGTGATGTGGACACCAAGGAACTCTCGACCCGCTCCACTGCAGCCCCGTTGATGTTAATGGGGGCCTGTTCGACCCGCCTTTTCCTGTAGTCCACGATCAGCTCCTTAGTCTTGCTCACATTGAGGGAGAGGTTGTTGTCCTGGCACCACACTGCCAGTTCTCTGACCTCCTCCCTATAGGCTGTCTCATCATTGTTGGTGATCAGGCCTACCACTGTTGTGTTGTCAGCAAACTTAATGATGGTGTTGGAGTTGTGTTTGGCCACGCAGTCGTGGGTGAACAGAGAGTACAGGAGGGGACTAAGTACACACCCCTGAGGGGCTCAGTGTTGAGGATCAGCTTGGCAGACGTGTTGTTGCCTACCCTTACCACCTGGGGGCAGCCAGTCAGGAAGTCCAGGATCCAGTTGCAGAGGGAGGTGTTTAGTCCCAGGGTCCTTAGCTTAGTGATGAGCTTCTCGGGCACTATAGTGTTGAATGCTGAGCTGTAGTCAATGAACAGCATTCTCACATAGGTGTTCCTTTTGTCCAGGTGGGAAAGTGCAGTGTGATTGTGTCATTTGTGGATCTGTTGGGGCGGTATGTGAATTGGAGTAGGTCACAGGTATCTGGAAGGATGCAGTTGATGTGAGGCATGACCAGCCTTTCAAAGCACTTCATGGCTACCAACGTCTTAGTGGTAAATAGATGGCGACGAATAATATAGATGAGAACTTTCTTAGTAGATAGTGTGGTCTACAGCTTATTATTAGGTACTCTACCTCAGGCGAGCAATACCTCGAGACTTCTTTAATATTAGACATTGCGCACCAGCTGTTATTGACAAAAATACACACACCCCACCCCTCATCTTTCCAGACGTAGCTTCTCTGTTCTGCCGGTGCATTGAAAATCCCTACAGCTCTATATTATCTGTGTCGTCATTCAGCCACCACTCGGTGAAACATAAGATATTGCAGTTTTTAATGTCCTGTTGGTAGGATATTTGTAATCATAGATCATCAATTTTATTTTCCAATGATTGCATGTTAGCAAGTAGAATTGATGGTAGTGTGAGTTTACTCATTCGCCTATGGATTCTCAAATGGCAGCCCGAGGTCACTTGAGGTCAGTACAGAGAGTACGTTCACTCTGGCATTTATATCTTCTCAGTAAGGAAGCAAGGACAAAGCTTCTGATCAAAGGAATAACAGTCAGAGGAAAACATGTTGTGTTCAATTCAAGTTACAATTAAAGAACTACCTGAATCAGCAGATGATAGTGTTGTGACTGAGTTTCTGGCTAAATCTGGATGTAAGGTGGTGGGGAGATTGTTGAGGCACATGATAAGATACAAGGGTCAACTCACAAACTGCTCCTATGAAGATAGTTTTGTATATGTTGAAGCAGCACCCATCACTCCCATGACACAGTCTGTAAAGGTAGGCCCTCACTGGATCAAAGTATTTTATAATGGACAAGGCCCTGCGTGTAGACAGGACTGGCAGACACAATCTCACTCTAGAGGGGGTCAGGAGATGGTAGAGTACAGTCCTACTACACTGGACAACATAAGGTGCATAGAGGAAACTTTTTCACACTGTGCAGGACAACAATCCAGTCCCCATGAGTAGGGCAGACGTATCCCAGCTGAAATGACAGAAAGTGAGACAGGTTGAAGAACAGAACTTCTCGGCTCCCGAGGACAATGGTGGAGTAAATTAATTATTTGAGTTGGTATCTGGTGAGCCAGAGTCTACAGCAATGACCTCTCATTCCAAGAAAAAGAAGAAGAAGAAGAAGAGGGAAGATGTTTAAAAAGAAGCTGGGAAAGGGGCTACTGAGACCAGTGACAATCATAACCCAAAAACTCTGAGGATAATAAGGGACCCCGAAGGCGGTGCAACTCTCTGGGGAATACAATAGAAGGCAGCCAAACATCAATGCTGGCCTTCATTCAAACAATCTGGAATCAACAAACACCCAAGCAGCCCAGGGTAACACGCTCTCTGGAGTTAGGACACCTGCAGAAAAAAATGGCTGATATGGAGGATGTAATTCTGGGAGAAGTGGCAAAGTCCCCCTAATTAGCTATCCAGACCCGAAATCATTGATGAATGGTGGAACATGCATGATTTGAAATAATCTATATTTGAGTAGCCTATTTTACCTGGTTCAGAGAAGGACATTCTGTGTATGTGAGCATAACCTCTGTCACTAACATGGCTTTTCAAGAGAATGAGCAATCTGTGTCCCAAACAAAATCCGCCTTCGAGACAGAAACTCAGTTCCCTTAACCCAGCTATTAGAAAACATTGTACTATGAACCTTTTTCAAACCGTTAATCAGGCTAAAATACTCTGGGACCCTCGTTCCAAGCCTAGAGAAATATTAGGAGGTCATCTGAAAATTCATCACATTATTTCTAATCTTGATTTCTTTCTGTTTCTTTGAAACATGGCTGAATAAATCCTCTCCTTCTGCCTTTACTGTCCCTGGATATCCCATATTCCAGAGGGAGAGGGCAGAGGGGGTTAAATTCATTATGTACATGAACGATAACTTTAAATGCAATCGTATCATGTAAACATACCAATGACCTTGGATGTATGGGGCTGAATGTTTTCCTCTCCCCTAATGTCTTAAACTGTTATTGGATTATATTGACCACCAACATCTGATATCTATTTTTTTCACCATGTTAATGCCATGCTTAAAGAATGTCATCATAAGAAGGAGCTTATCTTCATGGGCGATTTTCAATATAAACTGGAAAAACAAAACTTGCAGAATTTTTTAATCACAGAGCATTTCAACCTGAGTCAAATAATACAAGGATCAACCAGAGTAACACAGACATCCCAGACTATAATTGATCTGGTGTTCACTAACAGACCTGATTGAATAACTACATCCATTAACTTACTAACTGGCATATCTGAAAATCCCGAAAAGTGATGAAGCTATGAGTCAAATTGACTGGTCTGATCTATTACGCAATGAAGACCCAGAGTCTGGATACACAACATTTCTGTCAGCTATTGACAAAGTGGATACCTCTTTTACCAGGAAATTTCAACGTAAGCCAAGACGGAAAACCTCTCTACCATGGCTCAACAAGGACCTCTGGAGGCAGATCAGAGAACGGGAGTTTTCCTTGAAAAGGCACTGAAGTCTGGTAAGAATGATGACAGATGTATATTTAACATCACTGAGAAGTACGGTGGCATATATATATTTTTTTAAGTCCTCAGTTCTTCCTGATCAATGAAGCAAAAGGAAATGGCAAAGGGATTTGGGAAAATCTCAACAAACTAACAGGGAGAGGAGCTGAAAAGTCCAAAAAGCGTCCCGAATTAAAGATGAATGGGATTCTAATTCAAGGCTCCAATTTCATATCCACCACCTTTAACAATGTTTTGTTTTACTCTGTCGGGGAACTGGCTCAAAGATTTTCAACCAAGACCACAGTTCTCACTCCCATAGATAATAATAAACCAATATTCAGAATTCTTGAAATCTCAGCATCAGCAGTGGACAGTATTATTAGCTTCTTCAGGAGCTCTAGAACAAAATATGTATTTGGTCTAGACACTGTATTCCTAAAGAAATACAAATATTATCTGATTGCCCCTATTGTACATACAGTTAATCTGTCCATCAAATATGGGTTCTTCCCATATTGGAAGTATGCTGCAGTGATACCCGTTTTAAAATCTGGCGACTGGTGGAAAATGACCGACCTATACCAGTGCTATCAAAAGGTAGCTGAAAGATGGGTGGCTGACTGATCACCTCATTCAGGGCAACTCCATACATCAAATGGTTCAGAACTAATCATTCTACACAAACAGCCAATTGCTATTTTCTGGAGTGCATTAAATCTAAACTGGACATAGGTGGTGAAGTGGGCACAGTCTTTTTGGATCTTAAAAAGGCCTTTGATAGTATGAATCATGAGGTCCTTCTATCCAAACTATCCTCCCTTAATGTGTCCACTGAAGCCACTAATTGGATGACAAACCAAAGTCAAAGGGTTCATCTGGGGGACACTCAGTTGGACTCTCTTTACTGATACATTGGCATCCCACGAGGGTCCAACTTAGGCGCCCTTCTGTTTTACCATCTACAGTTGAAGTCAGAAGTTTACATACACCTTTAAACTCAGTTTTTCACAATTCCTGACATTTAACCCCAGTAAAAATACCATGTCTTAGGTCAGTTAGGATCACCACTTTATTTTAAGGATGTGAAATGTCAGAATAATAGTAGAGTGATTTATTTCAGCTTTTATTTCTTTCATTACATTCCCAGTGGGTCAGATGTTTACATGCACTCAATTAGTTTTTGGTAGCATTGCCTTTAAATTGTTTAACTTGGTCAGATGTTTTGGGTAGCCTTCCACAAGCTTCCCACAATAAGTTGGGTGAATTTTGGCCCATTTCTCCTGACAGAGCTGGTGTAACTGAGACAGGTTTGTAGGCCTCCTTGCTCACACACACTTTTTCAGTTCTGCCCACACATTTTCTATAGGATTGAGGTCAGGGCTTTGTGATGGCAGCTCCAATACTTTGAATTTGTTGTCCTTAAGCCATTTTGCCACAACTTTGGAAGTATGCTTGTGATCATTGTCCATTTGGAAGACCAATTTGCGACCAAGCTTTAACTTCCTGACTGATGTCTTGAGAAGTTTCTTCAATATATCCACATTATTTTCCTACCCCATGATGCCATCTATTTTGTGAAGTGCACCAGTCCCTCCTGCAGCAAAGCACCCCCACAACATGATGCTGCCACCCCTGTGCTTCGCGGTTGGAATGGTGTTCTTCAGCTTGCAAGCCTCCCCCTTTTTCCTCCAAACATAACAATGGTCATTATGGCCAAGCAGTTCTATTTTTGTTTCATCAGATCAGAGGACATTTCTCCAAAAAGTATGATCTTTGTCACCATGTGCAGTTGCAAACCGTATTCTGGCTTTTGTTATGGCGGTTTTGGAGCAGTGGCTTCTTCCTTGCTGAGTGGTCTTTCAGGTCATGTCGATATAGGACTCGTTTTACTGTGGATTTAGATACTTTTGTACCTGTTTCCTCCAGCATCTTCACAAGGTCCTTTGCTGCTGTTCTGGGATTTGTTTGCACTTTTTGCACCAAAGTACGTTAATCTCTAGGACACAGAACGCGTCTCCTTCCTGAGCGGTATGACGGCAGTGTGGTTCCATGGTGTTTATACTTGCGTACTATTGTTTGTACAGATGAACGTGGTACCTTTAGGCGTTTGGAAATTGCTCCCAAGAATGAACCAGACTTGTGGAGATCTACAATTTTTTTTCTGAGGTCTTGGCTGATTTATTCTGATTTTCCCATGATGTCAAGAAAAGAGGCACTGAGGTTGAAGGTAGGCCATGAAATTCATCCACAGGTACACCTCCAATTGACTCAAATGATGTCAATTAGCCTATCAGAAGCTTCTAAAGCCATGACATCATTTTCTGGCATTTTCCAAGCTGTTTAAAGGCACAGTCAACTTAGTGTATGTCAACTTCTGAGTCCCTGGAATTGTGATACAGTGAATTATAAGTGAAATAATCTGTCTGTAAACAGTTGTTGGAAAAATTACTTGATTCATGCACAAAGTAGATGTCCTAACCAACTTGCCAAAACTATACATCGTTAACAAGAAATTTGTGGAGTGGTTGAAAAATGAGTTTTATTGACGCCAACCTTAAGTGTACGTAAACTTCCGACTTGAACTGTACAGTATATACAGCTAACATATACACATCTACACATGGATTTTGTGTTATAGAAATGTGTTGGTAGAGTAGTGGCCTGAGGGCGCACATTTAATGTGTAGTGAAATGTATTGTAACGTGCTGCCAAAGCAGCAGCTAATGGGGATCCATAATAAATACAAAACAAAACTATATACATTTGCTTTAATATTCATAAAATACCTCACCAACTGTAACTCTTTATCCCCAAAAAAAAGTATTTAAAAATAGTCAAAATAATTATACCAATTCCAATTTGGGTTGTTTATGGAGTTGTGAAATTACCTGGGTCCATGTTTTCTACAAAGGATAGTAACCCCTAATAGAGTTGTGAATTTTCTCTAGCTTGAGATGTTGCATAGCTACCTTTTATCCAATGGTTAAAAAAAGTAGGAGGAAAACAATCCTTCCACTAAAATAGAAGAAAACATCTAGCTAGAAGAGAAGTAAATGCCAGCATGTTGCCCATAGAACTGTTGAGGGGCCTCCTGTGGTGACACTCCGAATAATTTAATAAAGGCAGAAGGTTCTATAGGACTCTCCAGTATCTTAGAGAACCGTCGTTCAGTGAGGAGATCCCTTTTTCAGACCAGATATGAAACACCCGGTCTATTAATGATGGAGAGAATGTATGGTTCTTTAATACTGGGGCAGAAGTTGAAAATTCACTGGGACCAAACGATGGCCTGAACTGTTTCCATATTTTTAGAGAATTTTTAACAATAGGGTTTTTAGTGTATTTGGAAACTAGTAATGCAAGTTTTGAACAGAGGAAGACTGCTAAGGAGGTGGGGCCACAGGATGAGATCTCCAACGTCATCCATTTTGGGCCTGTAACAGGGATTTCTGTCATCCAATATAGAATGATTCTTATATTAGCTGCCCAGTAATAATATTGGAAGTTTGGAAGTGCTTGACCACCTGGGGACGAGATCTCTGTAATACGCTCTTACGTATCCAAGGGTTTTTCTTGTTCCAGATAAAAGCAGATATCAGTTTATCTATGGAGATAGGAATACATTGAAATAAGTATTACAATTTATGTAATATATTCATTTTAACAGTACTAATTCTTCCACCCAAAGAAAGTAAATCCCAGCGTTCAAGATCCTGTTTCAGGCGGAGTATCAAGGGAGGGAAATTGGCTTTGTAGAGATCTTTTGAAATTGTGTGTGACCCAAATTCACAAATATTTACATGTCTGTGTCGTCACATGACTAAAAGAAGTTTGCATGGCAGAAGGATTAGCAGGCATCAATTCATTTTTTTGTAGATTAACCTTATACCCTGATATTTTACCAAATGTCTTTAGTAGAACCATCCACATAGAGTGAAACTATATGCTCTATGCCCCCTCTTTGAATACCTTTGATAGTGATGTTATTACGTATTGCTATGGCTAAAGGCTCAATTGCGATTGCAAACAGCTGAGGGGATAGAAGACATCCCTGTCTTGGTCCACGTTGGAAACTAGGAAGGTCATTATTTGTGCGCACTGCAGCTGTAGGGGAAGAGTGAAGGACTTTGAACCAGGACATAAAATTGGGACCGAATCCAAATAGTTTGAGAGTATAAAATAGATAATCCCACTCCTCCCGATCAAAGGTCTTCTCTGCATCAAGTGATAACAATATCTCTGTCAGATGAAGAGGGATTATAACGTATATTGTAAAGATGTCTAATTTTGAAAAATAGAATGACTGACTCAAAACAGCAGGCAATCATCTTAGAAAGTATCCTTACATCGCAATTCAGTAAAGAAATTGGCCTATATGAACCACATTCAAGTTTTTTTTCCCTTTTTCAGAATAATTTAAATACATGCTTGTCTCATTGTTGAGGGTAAAGAGTTTGAGGAGAATGATTCCTCAAATACGCAAAGCAAGAGGAGAGAGTTGATCTGATCATTTTTTTGATATATTTTTTTCTGGAATTCCATTGGGTCCAGGGGATTTGCCACACTGCATAGATTTAATTGCTAAAACAATATTCTACAGAGAACTGTTTTTCTAATTCAGCAGCTATCTCAGGTTCAACTGTAGGAATAACTAAGTTCTCAAAGAAGGTGTCGAGTAAGGTAGGATTACCAGCAGATTCTGAAGTGTATAATTGTGAGTAAAAGTTACGAAAGCATGAATTGACCTCTAAATCATCAATACATTTGTTACCCAGCTCGTCAGTTATCTCAGGTATGGTTTGATTTGCGGTTCTCTGACGCAGCTGGTGTATTAAGTTTTTTTGCTCTGCAAGTGTGTGACGAAAAGCATTTTCATGCATAAACATTTTCAGTCATCAGCACATGCCATTTACAATTGAAATACAGTGAGGTCCAAAAGTATTTAGACAGTGACACATTTGTTTGTATCTTGGCTCTGTACTCCAGCAGATTTTTAATGATACAATGACTATGAAGTTAAACTGCAGATAGGTATGTGGCGGTCACTAAATGTTGTCAGCCGGTGATTGTCGAGCTCTCGGTAATTGACCATTAATGAGCATAAACACATTTATCCCCTCCTGGCTTCCACACAACACTTCATCAGTCTCTCATTCATAATTTGGCATCCCCTTTGTGTGGCCCTAATGCCCCCTAAAAAAAATCCATGGCTTTTGGGGCCAGTGGTATTTGTGCCCTTGGGCTAAATATAATAATTATAATTCCCTTCTTCCTGAGTGCTGCACCTCTCACTCACAAGACAGATACATCAAGGACGCAACTGCGCACGTCCTTAACCAATTCCGAGGTGCATATTGAAGATATTGGGAGAAGTCCACATTTACTTTTCGTCAGCCAACAAGATGACTAAGCCTAACGAACAGCAAAAGCACTAGCCTATGTCAATATACTCTCCCCCATAGTACAAAAGTTTACCTATTCTGTGCGAATAAATACAATTAAAATAAATATTCCAAATATAGTTTGGAACAGTTGTGGGATGTGGTAGATCCCAAATTAATTCAACCACTAGCATCAGTACATATTTCTTACGCAATGAGGCTGACGCAACAGATCAGAATGTTTAGCTTAAAATGATGATAAACTATTTGGCTATTTCTACACACACATCAGTAGGCTATAAGCGTGAATCTTCCATTAGCGGAAAACACCATTATCAAAAGTGACCACAAATGTGATTATTCATGTAATGCGTTTATTATAAATGTGCATTTTTATGGTGAAAATTATCTTCCCCAAACTTGAATGTCACACGCTGCTTATGTATGCCAGTTAGGCTCTACACCCCTTGTAAAGCGGATTAATGAGGCTTAATTTTAATAAATTATTTGGCCACTTTAGTTGTGATATAAACCTTATCCAAACATATAGGCCTATGGGCTAGGCTACATGATGTGTGCGACTATGATTAGAAAAAGTGCTGGTCATCATTCACAAGTGATAATATATAATTAATAAGTGATAGACTAATATTGTCACTCATCACACTATTCTTGATTTAATCTTGTCTTTACATATACTAAATAATATGTGTGAAATTAGTTTTGATTTCGAATGGACCATTATCATGCACATGTATCTAAACGGGCAGCGGGGGGAAAAAATACATTTCATCTATACACTTAAATAGCGAATGGAGGATGCTTTTCCCCGTGTCATTTTCATGCCAGCCAGGTAGGCTATATAAATATAAGCAATGTGCTTAATATTAGGAACGTTGAGAGATCAATAAAGTAGACCTAACCTATAGATACAGGGGGGAGAACAAGTATTTGATACACTGCCGATTTTGCAGGTTTTCCTACTTGCAAAGCATATAGAGGTCTAATTTTTATCATAGGTACACATCAACTGTGAGAGACGGAATCTAAAACAAAAATCCAGAAAATCACATGGTATGATTTTTAAGTAATTAATTTGCGTTTTATTGCATGACATAAGTATTTGATCACCTACCAACCAGTAAGAATTCCGTCTCTCACAGACTTGTTAGTTTTCCTTTAAGAAGTCCTCCTGTTCTCCACTCATTACCTGAATTAACTGCACCTGTTTGAACTCGTTACCTGTATAAAAGAAACCTGTCCACACACTCAATCAAACAGACTCCAACGTCTCCACAATGGCCAAGACCAGAGAGCTGTGTAAGGACATCAGGGAGAAAATTGTAGACCTGCACAAGGCTGGGATGGGCCACAGGACAATAGGCAAGCAACTTGGTCAGAAGGCAACAACTGTTGGCGCAATTATTAGAAAATAGAAGAAGTTCAATCACCCTCGGTTTGGGGCTCCATGCAAGATCTCACCTCGTGGGGCATCAATGATCATGAGGAAGGTGGGGGATCAGCCCAGAACTACACGGCAGGACCTGGTCAATGACCTGAAGAGAGCTGGGACCACAGTCTCAAAGAAAACCATTAGTAACACACTACGCCGTCATGGATTAAAATCCTGCAGCGCACGCAAGGTCCCCCTGCTCAATCCAGCGCATGTCCAGGCCCGTCTGAAGTTTGCCAATGACCATCTGGATGATCCAGAGGAGGAATGGGAGAAGGTCATGTGGTCTGATGAGCCAAAAAATAGAGCTTTTTGGTCTAAACTCCACTCGCTGTGTTTGGAGGAAGAAGAAGGATGAGTACAACCCCAGGAACACCATCCCAACCGTGAAGCATGGAGATGAAAACATTCTTTGGGGATGCTTTTCTGCAAAGGGGACAGGACAGCTGCACCGTATTGAGGGGAGGATGGATGGGGCCATGTATCGCGAGATCTTGGCCAACAACCTCCTTCCCTCAGTAAGAGCATTGAAGATGAGTCGTGGCTGGG
>NW_027039630.1:0-27500 GCF_034236695.1 Oncorhynchus nerka
GCTATGAAGGAGTTCTGACAACTAGCTATGAAGGAGTTCTGGTCCAGAAGACAACTACCTATGAAGAGTTCTGGTCCAGGTACAGACAACTAGCTATGAAGGAGTTCTGGTCCAGGTACAGACAGCTAGCTATGAAGGAGTTCTGGTCCAGGTACAGACAGTCCTGGACAGACAACAACTAGCTATGAAGGAAGAATCCTGGAGTTCTGGTGCAGGTACAGACAACTAACAGCTGGGAGTTCTGGTCCAGGTACAGACAACTAGCTATGAAGGAAGAATCCTGGAGTTCTGGTGCAGGTACAGACAACTAGCTATGAAGGAAGAATCCTGGAGTTCTGGTGCAGGTACAGACAACTAGCTATGAAGGAAGAATCCTGGAGTTCTGGTCCAGGTACAGACAACTAGCTATGAAGGAAGAATCCTGGAGTTCTGGTGCAGGTACAGACAACTAGCTATGAAGGAGTTCTGGTCCAGGTACAGACAACTAGCTATGAAGGAGTTCTGGTGCAGGTACAGACAACTAGCTATGAAGGAGTTCTGGTGCAGGTACAGACAACTAGCTATGAAGGAGTTCTGGTCCAGGTACAGACAACTAGCTATGAAGGAGTTCTGGTCCAGGTACAGACAACTAGCTATGAAGGAGTTCTGGTGCAGGTACAGACAACTAGCTATGAAGGAGTTCTGGTCCAGGTACAGACAACTAGCTATGAAGGAAGAATCCTGGAGTTCTGGTTCTGGTGCAGGTACAGACAACTAGCTATGAAGGAAGAATCCTGGAGTTCTGGTCCAGGTACAGACAACTAGCTATGAAGGAGTTCTGGTCCAGGTACAGACAACTAGTTATGAAGGAAGAATCCTGGAGTTCTGGTCCAGGTACAGACAACTAGCTATGAAGGAGTTCTGGTCCAGGTACAGACAACTAGCTATGAAGGAAGAATCCTGGAGTTCTGGTGCAGGTACAGACAACTAGCTATGAAGGAAGAATCCTGGAGTTCTGGTGCAGGTACAGACAACTAGCTATGAAGGAAGAATCCTGGAGTTCTGGTCCAGGTACAGACAACTAGCTATGAAGGAGTTCTGGTCCAGGTACAGACAACTAGCTATGAAGGAGTTCTGGTCCAGGTACAGACAACTAGCTATGAAGGAGTTCTGGTCCAGGTACAGACAACTAGCTATGAAGGAGTTCTGGTGCAGGTACAGACAACTAGCTATGAAGGAAGGTACAGATAGCCTGGGAGTTCTGGTCCAGGTACAGACAACTAGCTATGAAGGAGTTCTGGTCCAGGTACAGACAACTAGCTATGAAGGAGTTCTGGTCCAGGTACAGACAACTAGCTATGAAGGAAGAATCCTGGAGTTCTGGTGCAGGTACAGACAACTAGCTATGAAGGAGTTCTGGTCCAGGTACAGACAACTAGCTATGAAGGAGTTCTGGTGCAGGTACAGACAACTAGCTATGAAGGAGTTCTGGTCCAGGTACAGACAACTAGCTATGAAGGAGTTCTGGTCCAGGTACAGACAACTAGCTATGAAGGAAGAATCCTGGAGTTCTGGTGCAGGTACAGACAACTAGCTATGAAGGAAGAATCCTGGAGTTCTGGTCCAGGTACAGACAACTAGCTATGAAGGAGTTCTGGTCCAGGTACAGACAACTAGCTATGAAGGAGTTCTGGTGCAGGTACAGACAACTAGCTATGAAGGAGTTCTGGTCCAGGTACAGACAACTAGCTATGAAGGAGTTCTGGTGCAGGTACAGACAACTAGCTATGAAGGAGTTCTGGTGCAGGTACAGACAACTAGCTATGAAGGAGTTCTGGTCCAGGTACAGACAACTAGTTATGAAGGAAGAATCCTGGAGTTCTGGTCCAGGTACAGACAACTAGCTATGAAGGAGTTCTGGTCCAGGTACAGACAACTAGCTATGAAGGAGTTCTGGTGCAGGTACAGACAACTAGCTATGAAGGAGTTCTGGTCCAGGTACAGACAACTAGCTATGAAGGAGTTCTGGTGCAGGTACAGACAACTGCTAAAGGAGTTCTGGTGCAGGTACAGACAACTAGCTATGAAGGAGTTCTGGTCCAGGTACAGACAACTAGCTATGAAGGAAGAATCCTGGAGTTCTGGTCAGGTACAGACAACTAGCTATGAAGGAGTTCTGGTCCAGGTACAGACAACTAGCTATGAAGGAGTTCTGGTGCAGGTACAGACAACTAGCTATGAAGGAGTTCTGGTCCAGACAGAAACTAGCTATGAAGGAGTTCTGGTGCAGGTACAGACAACTAGCTATGAAGGAAGAATCCTGGAGTTCTGGTCCAGGTACAGACAACTAGCTATGAAGGAAGAAACTAGCTTGAGTTCTGGTCCAGGTACAGACAACTAGCTATGAAGGAAGGAGTTCTGGTGCAGGTACAGACAACTAGCTATGAAGGAGTTCTGGTCCAGGTACAGACAACTAGCTATGAAGGAGTTCTGGAGTTCTGGTCAGGTACAGACAACTAGCTATGAAGGAGTTCTGGTCCAGGTACAGACAACTAGCTATGAAGGAGTTCTGGTTCCAGGTACAGACAACTAGCTATGAAGGAGTTCTAGTGCAGGTACAGACAACTAGCTATGAAGGAGTTCTGGTCCAGGTACAGACAACTAGCTATGAAGGAGTTCTGGTCCAGGTACAGACAACTAGCTATGAAGGAGTTCTGGTTCAGGTACAGACAACTAGCTATGAAGGAGTTCTGGTCCAGGTACAGACAACTAGCTATGAAGGAAGAATCCTGGAGTTCTGGTGCAGGTACAGACAACTAGCTATGAAGGAAGAATCTGGTTCTGGTCCAGGTACAGACAACTAGCTATGAAGGAGTTCTGGTCCAGGTACAGACAACTAGCTATGAAGGAAGAATTCTGGTCCAGGTACAGACAACTAGCTATGAAGGAGTTCTGGTCCAGGTACAGACAACTAGCTATGAAGGAAGAATCCTGGAGTTCTGGTGCAGGTACAGACAACTAGCTATGAAAGAAGAATCCTGGAGTTCTGGTCCAGGTACAGACAACTAGCTATGAAGGAGTTCTGGTCCAGGTACAGACAACTAGCTATGAAGGAGTTCTGGTGCAGGTACAGACAACTAGCTATGAAGGAGTTCTGGTCCAGGTACAGACAACTAGCTATGAAGGAGTTCTGGTGCAGGTACAGACAACTAGCTATGAAGGAGTTCTGGTGCAGGTACAGACAACTAGCTATGAAGGAGTTCTGGTCCAGGTACAGACAACTAGCTATGAAGGAAGAATCCTGGAGTTCTGGTGCAGGTACAGACAACTAGCTATGAAGGAAGAATCCTGGAGTTCTGGTCCAGGTACAGACAACTAGCTATGAAGGAGTTCTGGTCCAGGTACAGACAACTAGCTATGAAGGAGTTCTGGTGCAGGTACAGACAACTAGCTATGAAGGAGTTCTGGTCCAGGTACAGACAACTAGCTATGAAGGAGTTCTGGTGCAGGTACAGACAACTAGCTATGAAGGAGTTCTGGTGCAGGTACAGACAACTAGCTATGAAGGAGTTCTGGTCCAGGTACAGACAACTAGTTATGAAGGAAGAATCCTGGAGTTCTGGTCCAGGTACAGACAACTAGCTATGAAGGAGTTCTGGTCCAGGTACAGACAACTAGCTATGAAGGAAGAATCCTGGAGTTCTGGTCAGGTACAGACAACTAGCTATGAAGGAAGAATCCTGGAGTTCTGGTGCAGGTACAGACAACTAGCTATGAAGGAAGAATCCTGGAGTTCTGGTGCAGGTACAGACAACTAGCTATGAAGGAGTTCTGGTCCAGGTACAGACAACTAGCTATGAAGGAGTTCTGGTCCAGGTACAGACAACTAGCTATGAAGGAGTTCTGGTCCAGGTACAGACAACTAGCTATGAAGGAGTTCTGGTCCAGGTACAGACAACTAGCTATGAAGGAGTTCTGGTCCAGGTACAGACAACTAGCTATGAAGGAGTTCTGGTCCAGGTACAGACAACTAGCTATGAAGGAGTTCTGGTCAGGTACAGACAACTAGCTATGAAGGAGTTCTGGTGCAGGTACAGACAACTAGCTATGAAGGAAGAATCCTGGAGTTCTGGTCCAGGTACAGACAACTAGCTATGAAGGAGTTCTGGTCCAGGTACAGACAACTAGCTATGAAGGAGTTCTGGTGCAGGTACAGACAACTAGCTATGAAGGAGAATCTGGTCCAGGTACAGACAACTAGCTATGAAGGAGTTCTGGTCCAGGTACAGACAACTAGCTATGAAGGAGTTCTGGTGCAGGTACAGACAACTAGCTATGAAGGAAGAATCCTGGAGTTCTGGTCCAGGTACAGACAACTAGCTATGAAGGAGTTCTGGTCCAGGTACAGACAACTAGCTATGAAGGAGTTCTGGTCCAGGTACAGACAACTAGCTATGAAGGAGTTCTGGTCCAGGTACAGACAACTAGCTATGAAGGAGTTCTGGTGCAGGTACAGACAACTAGCTATGAAGGAAGAATCCTGGAGTTCTGGTGCAGGTACAGACAACTAGCTATGAAGGAGTTCTGGTCAGGTACAGACAACTAGCTATGAAGGAGTTCTGGTCCAGGTACAGACAACTAGCTAGTTCTGAAGGAAGAAGAATCCTGGAGTTCTGGTGCAGGTACAGACAACTAGCTATGAAGGAGTTCTGGTCCAGGTACAGACAACTAGCTATGAAGGAAGAATCCTGGAGTTCTGGTGCAGGTACAGACAACTAGCTATGAAGGAGTTCTGGTCCAGGTACAGACAACTAGCTATGAAGGAGTTCTGGTGCAGGTACAGACAACTAGCTATGAAGGAAGAATCCTGTTCTGGTCAGGTACAGACAACTAGCTATGAAGGAGTTCTGGTCCAGGTACAGGCTACAGACAAACTAGCTATGAAGGAGTTCTGGTCCAGGTACAGACAACTAGCTATGAAGGAGTTCTGGTCCAGGTACAGACAACTAGCTATGAAGGAGTTCTGGTCCAGGTACAGACAACTAGCTATGAAGGAAGTTGGAGTTCTGGTGCAGGTACAGACAACTAGCTATGAAGGAGTTCTGGTCCAGGTACAGACAACTAGCTATGAAGGAAGAATCCTGGAGTTCTGGTGCAGGTACAGACAACTAGCTATGAAGGAGTTCTGGTCCAGGTACAGACAACTAGCTATGAAGGAGTTCTGGTCCAGGTACAGACAACTAGCTATGAAGGAGTTCTGGTCCAGGTACAGACAACTAGCTATGAAGGAGTTCTGGTCCAGGTACAGACAACTAGCTATGAAGGAGTTCTGGTCCAGGTACAGACAACTAGCTATGAAGGAGTTCTGGTGCAGGTACAGACAACTAGCTATGAAGGAGTTCTGGTCCAGGTACAGACAACTAGCTATGAAGGAGTTCTGGTCCAGGTACAGACAACTAGCTATGAAGGAGTTCTGGTGCAGGTACAGACAACTAGCTATGAAGGAGTTCTGGTCCAGGTACAGACAACTAGCTATGAAGGAAGAATCCTGGAGTTCTGGTGCAGGTACAGACAACTAGCTATGAAGGAAGAATCCTGGAGTTCTGGTGCAGGTACAGACAACTAGCTATGAAGGAGTTCTGGTCCAGGTACAGACAACTAGCTATGAAGGAGTTCTGGTGCAGGTACAGACAACTAGCTATGAAGGAGTTCTGGTGCAGGTACAGACAACTAGCTATGAAGGAGTTCTGGTCCAGGTACAGACAACTAGCTATGAAGGAAGAATCCTGGTTCTGGTCCACAGACAACTAGCTATGAAGGAGTTCTGGTGCAGGTACAGACAACTAGCTATGAAGGAGTTCTGGTGCAGGTACAGACAACTAGATATGAAGGAGTTCTGGTCCAGGTACAGACAACTAGCTATGAAGGAGTTCTGGTGCAGGTACAGACAACTAGCTATGAAGGAGTTCTGGTCCAGGTACAGACAACTAGATATGAAGGAGTTCTGGTCCAGGTACAGACAACTAGCTATGAAGGAGTTCTGGTGCAGGTACAGACAACTAGCTATGAAGGAGTTCTGGTCCAGGTACAGACAACTAGCTATGAAGGAGTTCTGGTCCAGGTACAGACAACTAGCTATGAAGGAAGAATCCTGGAGTTCTGGTGCAGGTACAGACAACTAGCTATGAAGGAGTTCTGGTCCAGGTACAGACAACTAGCTATGAAGGAAGAATCCTGGAGTTCTGGTGCAGGTACAGACAACTAGCTATGAAGGAGTTCTGGTCCAGGTACAGACAACTAGCTATGAAGGAGTTCTGGTCCAGGTACAGACAACTAGCTATGAAGGAGTTCTGGTCCAGGTACAGACAACTAGCTATGAAGGAGTTCTGGTCCAGGTACAGACAACTAGCTATGAAGGAGTTCTGGTCCAGGTACAGACAACTAGCTATGAAGGAGTTCTGGTGCAGGTACAGACAACTAGCTATGAAGGAGTTCTGGTCCAGGTACAGACAACTAGCTATGAAGGAGTTCTGGTCCAGGTACAGACAACTAGCTATGAAGGAGTTCTGGTGCAGGTACAGACAACTAGCTATGAAGGAGTTCTGGTCCAGGTACAGACAACTAGCTATGAAGGAAGAATCCTGGAGTTCTGGTGCAGGTACAGACAACTAGCTATGAAGGAGTTCTGGTGCAGGTACAGACAACTAGCTATGAAGGAGTTCTGGTCCAGGTACAGACAACTAGCTATGAAGGAGTTCTGGTGCAGGTACAGACAACTAGCTATGAAGGAGTTCTGGTGCAGGTACAGACAACTAGATATGAAGGAGTTCTGGTCCAGGTACAGACAACTAGCTATGAAGGAAGAATCCTGGAGTTCTGGTCCAGGTACAGACAACTAGCTATGAAGGAGTTCTGGTGCAGGTACAGACAACTAGCTATGAAGGAGTTCTGGTGCAGGTACAGACAACTAGATATGAAGGAGTTCTGGTACAGGTACAGACAACTAGCTATGAAGGAATTCTGGTGCAGGTACAGACAACTAGCTATGAAGGAGTTCTGGTCCAGGTACAGACAACTAGATATGAAGGAGTTCTGGTCCAGGTACAGACAACTAGCTATGAAGGAGTTCTGGTGCAGGTACAGACAACTAGCTATGAAGGAGTTCTGGTGCAGGTACAGACAACTAGCTATGAAGGAGTTCTGGTCCAGGTACAGACAACTAGCTATGAAGGAAGAATCCTGGAGTTCTGGTGCAGGTACAGACAACTAGCTATGAAGGAGTTCTGGTCCAGGTACAGACAACTAGCTATGAAGGAGTTCTGGTGCAGGTACAGACAACTAGTTATGAAGGAAGAATCCTGGAGTTCTGGTCCAGGTACAGACAACTAGCTATGAAGGAGTTCTGGTCCAGGTACAGACAACTAGCTATGAAGGAGTTCTGGTCCAGGTACAGACAACTAGCTATGAAGGAGTTCTGGTCCAGGTACAGACAACTAGCTATGAAGGAGTTCTGGTCCAGGTACAGACAACTAGCTATGAAGGAGTTCTGGTCCAGGTACAGACAACTAGCTATGAGGAGTTCTGGTGGTACAGGTTCTGGTCAGACAACTAGCTATGAAGGAGTTCTGGTCCAGGTACAGACAACTAGCTATGAAGGAGTTCTGGTCCAGGTACAGACAACTAGCTATGAAGGAGTTCTGGTGCAGGTACAGACAACTAGCTATGAAGGAGTTCTGGTGCAGGTACAGACAACTAGCTATGAAGGAAGAATCCTGGAGTTCTGGTGCAGGTACAGACAACTAGCTATGAAGGAAGAATCCTGGAGTTCTGGTCCAGGTACAGACAACTAGCTATGAAGGAGTTCTGGTGCAAGACAACTAGCTATGAAGGAGTTCTGGTGCAGGTACAGACAACTAGCTATGAAGGAGTTCTGGTGCAGGTACAGACAACTAGCTATGAAGGAGTTCTGGTCCAGGTACAGACAACTAGCTATGAAGGAGTTCTGGTCCAGGTACAGACAACTAGCTATGAAGGAGTTCTGGTCCAGGTACAGACAACTAGCTATGAAGGAGTTCTGGTGCAGGTACAGACAACTAGCTATGAAGGAGTTCTGGTGCAGGTACAGACAACTAGCTATGAAGGAAGAATCCTGGAGTTCTGGTGCAGGTACAGACAACTAGCTATGAAGGAGTTCTGGTCCAGGTACAGACAACTAGCTATGAAGGAGTTCTGGTCCAGGTACAGACAACTAGCTATGAAGGAGTTCTGGTGCAGGTACAGACAACTAGCTATGAAGGAGTTCTGGTGCAGGTACAGACAACTAGCTATGAAGGAGTTCTGGTCAGGTACAGACAACTAGCTATGAAGGAAGTTCCTGGAGTTCTGGTGCAGGTACAGACAACTAGCTATGAAGGAGTTCTGGTGCAGGTACAGACAACTAGCTATGAAGGAGTTCTGGTCAGGTACAGACAACTAGCTATGAAGGAGTTCTGGTGCAGGTAAGACAACTAGCTATGAAGGAGTTCTGGTCCAGGTAAGACAACTAGCTGAAGAGTTCTGGTGCAGGTACAGACAACTAGCTATGAAGGAGTTCTGGTCCAGGTACAGACAACTAGCTATGAAGGAGTTCTGGTCCAGGTACAGACAACTAGCTATGAAGGAGTTCTGGTCCAGGTACAGACAACTAGCTATGAAGGAGTTCTGGTCCAGGTACAGACAACTAGCTATGAAGGAGTTCTGGTCCAGGTACAGACAACTAGCTATGAAGGAGTTCTGGTCCAGGTACAGACAACTAGCTATGAAGGAGTTCTGGTCCAGGTACAGACAACTAGCTATGAAGGAGTTCTGGTCCAGGTACAGACAACTAGCTATGAAGGAGTTCTGGTGCAGGTACAGACAACTAGCTATGAAGGAGTTCTGGTCCAGGTACAGACAACTAGCTATGAAGGAAGTTGGAGTTCTGGTCCAGGTACAGACAACTAGCTATGAAGGAGTTCTGGTGCAGGTACAGACAACTAGCTATGAAGGAGTTCTGGTCCAGGTACAGACAACTAGCTATGAAGGAAGAATCCTGGAGTTCTGGTGCAGGTACAGACAACTAGCTATGAAGGAGTTCTGGTGCAGGTACAGACAACTAGCTATGAAGGAGTTCTGGTCCAGGTACAGACAACTAGCTATGAAGGAGTTCTGGTGCAGGTACAGACAACTAGCTATGAAGGAGTTCTGGTGCAGGTACAGACAACTAGCTATGAAGGAGTTCTGGTCCAGGTACAGACAACTAGCTATGAAGGAGTTCTGGTGAAGGTAAGACAACTAGCTATGAAGGAGTTCTGGTCCAGGTACAGACAACTAGCTATGAAGGAGTTCTGGTGCAGGTACAGACAACTAGCTATGAAGGAGTTCTGGTCCAGGTACAGACAACTAGCTATGAAGGAGTTCTGGTCCAGGTACAGACAACTAGCTATGAAGGAAGAATCCTGGAGTTCTGGTGCAGGTACAGACAACTAGCTATGAAGGAGTTCTGGTGCAGGTACAGACAACTAGCTATGAAGGAGTTCTGGTCCAGGTACAGACAACTAGCTATGAAGGAAGAATCCTGGAGTTCTGGTGCAGGTACAGACAACTAGCTATGAAGGAGTTCTGGTCCAGGTACAGACAACTAGCTATGAAGGAGTTCTGGTCCAGGTACAGACAACTAGCTATGAAGGAAGTTCTGGTGCAGGTACAGACAACTAGCTATGAAGGAGTTCTGGTCCAGGTACAGACAACTAGCTATGAAGGAGTTCTGGTCCAGGTACAGACAACTAGCTATGAAGGAAGAATCCTGGAGTTCTGGTGCAGGTACAGACAACTAGCTATGAAGGAGTTCTGGTCCAGGTACAGACAACTAGCTATGAAGGAAGAATCCTGGAGTTCTGGTGCAGGTACAGACAACTAGCTATGAAGTTCTGGTCCAGGTACAGACAACTAGCTATGAAGGAGTTCTGGTCCAGGTACAGACAACTAGCTATGAAGGAGTTCTGAATCCAGGTACAGACAACTAGCTATGAAGGAGTTCTGGTCCAGGTACAGACAACTAGCTATGAAGGAGTTCTGGTCCAGGTACAGACAACTAGCTATGAAGGAGTTCTGGTCCAGGTACAGACAACTAGCTATGAAGGAAGAATTCTGGTGCAGGTACAGACAACTAGCTATGAAGGAGTTCTGGTCCAGGTACAGACAACTAGCTATGAAGGAGTTCTGGTTCTGGTCCAGTTTCAGGTACAGACAACTAGCTATGAAGGAGTTCTGGTGCAGGTACAGACAACTAGCTATGAAGGAGTTCTGGTCAGGTACAGACAACTAGCTATGAAGGAGTTCTGGTCCAGGTACAGACAACTAGCTATGAAGGAAGTTCTGGTGCAGGTACAGACAACTAGCTATGAAGGAGTTCTGGTCCAGGTACAGACAACTAGCTATGAAGGAGTTCTGGTCCAGTACAGACAACTAGCTATGAAGGAGTTCTGGTCCAGGTACAGACAACTAGCTATGAAGGAGGTTCTGGGAGTTCTGGTCCAGGTACAGACAACTAGCTATGAAGGAGTTCTGGTCCAGGTACAGACAACTAGCTATGAAGGAGTTCTGGTGCAGGTACAGACAACTAGCTATGAAGGAGTTCTGGTCCAGGTACAGACAACTAGCTATGAAGGAGTTCTGGTGCAGGTACAGACAACTAGCTATGAAGGAGTTCTGGTGCAGGTACAGACAACTAGCTATGAAGGAGTTCTGGTCCAGGTACAGACAACTAGCTATGAAGGAAGAATCCTGGAGTTCTGGTGCAGGTACAGACAACTAGCTATGAAGGAGTTCTGGTGCAGGTACAGACAACTAGCTATGAAGGAGTTCTGGTCCAGGTACAGACAACTAGCTATGAAGGAGTTCTGGTGCAGGTACAGACAACTAGCTATGAAGGAGTTCTGGTCCAGGTACAGACAACTAGCTATGAAGGAGTTCTGGTCCAGGTACAGACAACTAGCTATGAAGGAGTTCTGGTCCAGGTACAGACAACTAGCTATGAAGTTCTGGTCCAGGTACAGACAACTAGCTATGAAGGAGTTCTGGTCCAGGTACAGACAACTATGAAGGAGCTATGAAGGAGTTCTGGTTCTGGTGCAGGTACAGACAACTAGCTATGAAGGTTCTGGTCCAGGTACAGACAACTAGCTATGAAGGAGTTCTGGTGCAGGTACAGACAACTAGCTATGAAGGAAGAATCCTGAGTTCTGGTCAGGTACAGACAACTAGCTATGAAGGAAGAATTTCTGGTCCAGGTACAGACAACTAGCTATGAAGGAGTTCTGGTCCAGGTACAGACAACTAGCTATGAAGGAAGAATTCTGGTCAGGTACAGACAACTAGCTATGAAGGAGTTCTGGTCCAGGTACAGACAACTAGCTATGAAGGAGTTCTGGTCCAGGTAAGACAACTAGCTAAGAATCCTGGAGTTCTGGTGCAGGTACAGACAACTAGCTATGAAGGAGTTCTGGTCCAGGTACAGACAACTAGCTATGAAGGAGTTCTGGTCCAGGTACAGACAACTAGCTATGAAGGAGTTCTGGTGCAGGTACAGACAACTAGCTATGAAGGAGTTCTGGTTCTGGTGCAGGTACAGACAACTAGCTATGAAGGAGTTCTGGTCCAGGTACAGACAACTAGCTATGAAGGAAGAATCCTGGAGTTCTGGTGCAGGTACAGACAACTAGCTATGAAGGAGTTCTGGTCCAGGTACAGACAACTAGCTATGAAGGAGTTCTGGTCCAGGTACAGACAACTAGCTATGAAGGAAGAATCAGACAACTGGAGTTCTGGTGCAGGTACAGACAACTAGCTATGAAGGAGTTCTGGTCCAGGTACAGACAACTAGCTATGAAGGAAGAATCCTGGAGTTCTGGTCAGGTACAGACAACTAGCTATGAAGGAGTTCTGGTCCAGGTACAGACAACTAGCTATGAAGGAGTTCTGGTCCAGGTACAGACAACTAGCTATGAAGGAGTTCTGGTCAGGTACAGACAACTAGCTATGAAGGAAGTTCTGGTCCAGGTACAGACAACTAGCTATTCTGGTCCAGGAAGAATTCTGGTGCAGGTACAGACAACTAGCTATGAAGGAGTTCTGGTCCAGGTACAGACAACTAGCTATGAAGGAGTTCTGGTCCAGGTTCTGGTCCAGGTACAGACAACTAGCTATGAAGGAAGAATCTGGAGTTCTGAGGTACAGACA
Organism: Oncorhynchus nerka; assembly: GCF_034236695.1. Taxonomy (NCBI): domain Eukaryota; kingdom Metazoa; phylum Chordata; class Actinopteri; order Salmoniformes; family Salmonidae; genus Oncorhynchus; species Oncorhynchus nerka. The sequence goes on from NW_027039630.1 coordinate 12,238, forward strand.
ACTCCTATGAGTTCTGGTCCAGGTACAGACAACTAGCTATGAAGGAGTTCTGGTCCAGGTACAGACAACTAGTTATGAAAGGAGTTCTGGTCCAGGTACAGACAACTAGCTATGAAGGAGTTCTGGTCCAGGTACAGACAGAAGGAGTTCTGGTCCAGGTACAGACAACTCTGGTCCAGGTACAGACAACTAGCTATGAAGGAGGAAGAATCCTGAGTTCTGGTCCAGGTACAGACAACTAGCTATGAAGGAGTTCTGGTCAGGTACAGACAACTAGCTATGAAGGAGTTCTGGTCCAGGTACAGACAACTAGCTATGAAGTTCTGGTCCAGTTCTATGAAGGAGTTCTGGTCAGGTACAGACAACTAGCTATGAAGGTACAGACATCTAGCTATGAAGAGTTCTGGTCAGGTACAGACAACTAGCTATGAAGGAAGAAACTAGCTGTTCTGGTGCAGGTACAGACAACTAGCTATGAAGGAGTTCTTGGTCCAGGTACAGACAACTAGCTATGAAGGAAGAATCTGGAGTTCTGGTGCAGGTACAGACAACTAGCTATGAAGGAGTTCTGGTGCAGGTACAGACAACTAGCTATGAAGGAGTTCTGGGTCCAGGTACAGACAACTAGCTATGAAGGAGTTCTGGTCCAGGTACAGACAACTAGCTATGAAGGAGTTCTGGTCAGGTACAGACAACTAGCTAGACAACTAGCTATGAAGGAGTTCTGGTGCAGGTACAGACAACTAGCTATGAAGGAGTTCTGGTGCTAGGTACAGACAACTAGCTATGAAGGAGTTCTGGTCCAGGTACTAGCTATGAAGGAATCAGACAACTAGCTGAAGAGTTCTGGTCAGGTACAGACAACTAGCTATGAAGGAGTTCTGGTGCAGGTACAGACAACTAGCTATGAAGGAGTTCTGGTCCAGGTACAGACAACTAGCTATGAAGGAGTTCTGGTCCAGGTACAGACAACTAGCTATGAAGGAGTTCTGGTCCAGGTACAGACAACTAGCTATGAAGGAGTTCTGGTCCAGGTACAGACAACTAGCTATGAAGGAGTTCTGGTCCAGGTACAGACAACTAGCTATGAAGGAGTTCTGGTCCAGGTACAGACAACTAGCTATGAAGGAGTTCTGGTCCAGGTACAGACAACTAGCTATGAAGGAAGAATCCTGGAGTTCTGGTGCAGGTACAGACAACTAGCTATGAAGGAGTTCTGGTCAGGTACAGACAACTAGCTATGAAGGAGTTCTGGTCCAGGTACAGACAACTAGCTATGAAGGAAGAATCCTGGAGTTCTGGTGCAGGTACAGACAACTAGCTATGAAGGAGTTCTGGTGCAGGTACAGACAACTAGCTATGAAGGAGTTCTGGTCCAGGTACAGACAACTAGCTATGAAGGAGTTCTGGTGCAGGTACAGACAACTAGCTATGAAGGAGTTCTGGTCCAGGTACAGACAACTAGCTATGAAGGAGTTCCTGGAGTTCTGGTCCAGGTACAGACAACTAGCTATGAAGGAGTTGAGTTCTGGTCCAGGTACAGACAACTAGCTATGAAGGAAGTTCTGGTGCAGGTACAGACAACTAGCTATGAAGGAGTTCTGGTCCAGGTACAGACAACTAGCTATGAAGGAGTTCTGGTCAGGTACAGACAACTAGCTATGAAGGAGTTCTGGTGCAGGTACAGACAACTAGCTATGAAGGAGTTCTGGTCCAGGTACAGACAACTAGCTATGAAGGAGTTCTGGTCCAGGTACAGACAACTAGCTATGAAGGAGTTCTGGTGCAGGTACAGACAACTAGCTATGAAGGAGTTCTGGTCCAGGTACAGACAACTAGCTATGAAGGAGTTCTGGTCCAGGTACAGACAACTAGCTATGAAGGAGTTCTGGTCCAGGTACAGACAACTAGCTATGAAGGAGTTCTGGTCCAGGTACAGACAACTAGCTATGAAGGAAGAATCCTGGAGTTCTGGTGCAGGTACAGACAACTAGCTATGAAGGAGTTCTGGTTCTGGTCCAGGTACAGACAACTAGCTATGAAGGAGTTCTGGTCCAGGTACAGACAACTAGCTATGAAGGAAGAATTGGAGTTCTGGTCCAGGTACAGACAACTAGCTATGAAGGAGTTCTGGTCCAGGTACAGACAACTAGCTATGAAGGAGTTCTGGTGCAGACAGGTACAGACAACTAGCTATGAAGGAGTTCTGGTCCAGGTACAGACAACTAGCTATGAAGGAGTTCTGGTCCAGGTACAGACAACTAGCTATGAAGGAGTTCTGGTCCAGGTACAGACAACTAGCTATGAAGGAGTTCTGGTCCAGGTACAGACAACTAGCTATGAAGGAAGAGTTCTGGTCCAGGTACAGACAACTAGCTATGAAGGAGTTCTGGTCCAGGTACAGACAACTAGCTATGAAGGAGTTCTGGTCCAGGTACAGACAACTAGCTATGAAGGAGTTCTGGTGCAGGTACAGACAACTAGCTATGAAGGAGTTCTGGTCCAGGTACAGACAACTAGCTATGAAGGAGTTCTGGTCCAGGTACAGACAACTAGCTATGAAGGAAGAATCCTTTCTGGTGCAGGTACAGACAACTAGCTATGAAGGAGTTCTGGTGCAGGTACAGACAACTATGAAGGAGTTCTGGTCAGGTACAGACAACTAGCTATGAAGGAAGAATCCTGGAGTTCTGGTGCAGGTACAGACAACTAGCTATGAAGGAGTTCTGGTGCAGGTACAGACAACTAGCTATGAAGGAAGAATCCTGGAGTTCTGGTCCAGGTACAGACAACTAGCTATGAAGGAGTTCTGGTCCAGGTACAGACAACTAGCTATGAAGGAGTTCTGGTGCAGGTACAGACAACTAGCTATGAAGGAGTTCTGGTCCAGGTACAGACAACTAGCTATGAAGGAGTTCTGGTCCAGGTACAGACAACTAGCTATGAAGGAAGAATCCTGGAGTTCTGGTGCAGGTACAGACAACTAGCTATGAAGGAGTTCTGGTCCAGGTACAGACAACTAGCTATGAAGGAGTTCTGGTCCAGGTACAGACAACTAGCTATGAAGGAAGAATCCTGGAGTTCTGGTGCAGGTACAGACAACTAGCTATGAAGGAGTTCTGGTCCAGGTACAGACAACTAGCTATGAAGGAGTTCTGGTCCAGGTACAGACAACTAGCTATGAAGGAGTTCTGGTGCAGGTACAGACAACTAGCTATGAAGGAAGGAGTTCTGGTCCAGGTACAGACAACTAGCTATGAAGGAGTTCTGGTCCAGGTACAGACAACTAGCTATGAAGGAAGACAGACAACTCTATGAAGGAGTTCTGGCTATGAAGGAGTTAGCTATGAAGGAGTTCTGGTGCCAGGTACAGACAACTAGCTATGAAGGAGTTCTGGTGCAGGTACAGACAACTAGCTATGAAGGAGTTCTGGTCCAGGTACAGACAACTAGCTATGAAGGAGTTCTGGTGCAGGTACAGACAACTAGCTATGAAGGAGTTCTGGTGCAGGTACAGACAACTAGCTATGAAGGAGTTCTGGTCCAGGTACAGACAACTAGCTATGAAGGAAGAATCCTGGAGTTCTGGTCCAGGTACAGACAACTAGCTATGAAGGAGTTCTGGTGCAGGTACAGACAACTAGCTATGAAGGAGTTCTGGTCCAGGTACAGACAACTAGCTATGAAGGAGTTCTGGTTCTGGTCCAGGTACAGACAACTAGCTATGAAGGAGTTCTGGTGCAGGTACAGACAACTAGCTATGAAGGAGTTCTGGTCCAGGTACAGACAACTAGCTATGAAGGAGTTCTGGTCCAGGTACAGACAACTAGCTATGAAGGAGTTCTGGTCCAGGTACAGACAACTAGCTATGAAGGAGTTCTGGTGCAGGTACAGACAACTAGCTATGAAGGAGTTCTGGTTCTGGTCCAGGTACAGACAACTAGCTATGAAGGAGTTCTGGTCCAGGTACAGACAACTAGCTATGAAGGAGTTCTGGTCCAGGTACAGACAACTAGCTATGAAGGAGTTCTGGTCCAGGTACAGACAACTAGCTATGAAGGAGTTCTGGTCCAGGTACAGACAACTAGCTATGAAGGAAGAATCCTGGAGTTCTGGTGCAGGTACAGACAACTAGCTATGAAGGAGTTCTGGTCCAGGTACAGACAACTAGCTATGAAGGAGTTCTGGTCCAGGTACAGACAACTAGCTATGAAGGAAGAATCCTGGAGTTCTGGTGCAGGTACAGACAACTAGCTATGAAGGAGTTCTGGTCCAGGTACAGACAACTAGCTATGAAGGAGTTCTGGTCCAGGTACAGACAACTAGCTATGAAGGAGTTCTGGTCCAGGTACAGACAACTAGCTATGAAGGAGTTCTGGTCCAGGTACAGACAACTAGCTATGAAGGAAGAATCCTGGAGTTCTGGTGCAGGTACAGACAACTAGCTATGAAGACAACTAGCTATGAAGGAGTTCTGGTCCAGGTACAGACAACTAGCTATGAAGGAAGAATCCTGGAGTTCTGGTCAGGTACAGACAACTAGCTATGAAGGAAGGTTCTGGTCATTGGAGTTCTGGTCCAGGTACAGACAACTAGCTATGAAGGAAGAATCCTGGAGTTCTGGTCCAGGTACAGACAACTAGCTATGAAGGAGTTCTGGTGCAGGTACAGACAACTAGCTATGAAGGAGTTCTGGTCCAGGTACAGACAACTAGCTATGAAGGAGTTCTGGTCCAGGTACAGACAACTAGCTATGAAGGAGTTCTGGTGCAGGTACAGACAACTAGCTATGAAGGAGTTCTGGTCAGGTACAGACAACTAGCTATGAAGGAGTTCTGGTCCAGGTACAGACAACTAGCTATGAAGGAGTTCTGGTCCAGGTACAGACAACTAGCTATGAAGGAGTTCTGGTGCAGGTACAGACAACTAGCTATGAAGGAGTTCTGGTCCAGGTACAGACAACTAGCTATGAAGGAGTTCTGGTCCAGGTACAGACAACTAGCTATGAAGGAGTTCTGGTGCAGGTACAGACAACTAGCTATGAAGGAGTTCTGGTCCAGGTACAGACAACTAGCTATGAAGGAGTTCTGGTGCAGGTACAGACAACTAGCTATGAAGGAGTTCTGGTCCAGGTACAGACAACTAGCTATGAAGGAAGAATCTGGTGCAGGTGAAGCTATGAGTTCTGGTCCAGGTACAGACAACTAGCTATGAAGGAAGAATCCTGGAGTTCTGGTGCAGGTACAGACAACTAGCTATGAAGCTGGTCCATGAAACTAGGAAGTTCTGGTTCTGGTCCAGGTACAGACAACTAGCTATGAAGGAGTTCTGGTCCAGGTACAGACAACTAGCTATGAAGGAGTTCTGGTCCAGGTACAGACAACTAGCTATGAAGGAGTTCTGGTGCAGGTACAGACAACTAGCTATGAAGGAGTTCTGGTCCAGGTACAGACAACTAGCTATGAAGGAGAATTCTGGTCCAGGTACAGACAACTAGCTATGAAGGAGTTCTGGTTCTGGCTATGAGGTACAGACAACTAGCTATGAAGGAGTTCTGGTTCCAGGTACAGACAACTAGCTATGAAGGAAGTTGGAGTTCTGGTGCAGGTACAGACAACTAGCTATGAAGGAGTTCTGGTCCAGGTACAGACAACTAGCTATGAAGGAAGAATTCTGGTCCAGGTACAGACAACTAGCTATGAAGGAGTTCTGGTGCAGGTACAGACAACTAGCTATGAAGGAGAAGGAGTTCTGGTCCAGGTACAGACAACTAGCTATGAAGGAGTTCTGGTCCAGGTACAGACAACTAGCTATGAAGGAGTTCTGGTCCAGGTACAGACAACTAGCTATGAAGGAGTTCTGGTGCAGGTACAGACAACTAGCTATGAAGGAAGAATCTGGTCCAGGTACAGACAACTAGCTATGAAGGAGTTCTGGTCCAGGTACAGACAACTAGCTATGAAGGAGTTCTGGTCCAGGTACAGACAACTAGCTATGAAGGAGTTCTGGTGCAGGTACAGACAACTAGCTATGAAGGAGTTCTGGTCAGGTACAGACAACTAGCTATGAAGGAGTTCTGGTGCAGGTACAGACAACTAGCTATGAAGGAGTTTCTGGTGCAGGTACAGACAACTAGCTATGAAGAATCCTGGAGTTCTGGTGCAGGTACAGACAACTAGCTATGAAGGAGTTCTGGTCCAGGTACAGACAACTAGCTATGAAGGAGTTCTGGTGCAGGTACAGACAACTAGCTATGAAGGAGTTCTGGTCCAGGTACAGACAACTAGCTATGAAGGAGTTCTGGTCCAGGTACAGACAACTAGCTATGAACCTGAGTTCTGGTGGTACAGGTACTGGTCCAGACAGACAACTAGCTATGAAGGAGTTCTGGTCCAGGTACAGACAACTAGCTATGAAGGAGTTCTGGTCCAGGTACAGACAACTAGCTATGAAGGAGTTCTGGTCCAGGTACAGACAACTAGCTATGAAGGAGTTCTGGTTCCAGGTACAGACAACTAGCTATGAAGGAGTTCTGGTCCAGGTACAGACAACTAGCTATGAAGGAGTTCTGGTGCAGGTACAGACAACTAGCTATGAAGGAGTTCTGGTCCAGGTACAGACAACTAGCTATGAAGTTCTGGTCCAGGTACAGACAACTAGCTATGAAGGAAGAATCCTGGAGTTCTGGTGCAGGTACAGACAACTAGCTATGAAGGAGTTCTGGTGCAGGTACAGACAACTAGCTATGAAGGAGTTCTGGTGCAGGTACAGACAACTAGCTATGAAGGAAGAATCCTGGAGTTCTGGTGCAGGTACAGACAACTAGCTATGAAGGAAGAATCCTGGAGTTCTGGTCCAGGTACAGACAACTAGCTATGAAGGAGTTCTGGTGCAGGTACAGACAACTAGCTATGAAGGAAGAATCTGGAGTTCTGGTCCAGGTACAGACAACTAGCTATGAAGGAAGAATCTGGTTCTGGTGCAGGTACAGACAACTAGCTATGAAGGAGTTCTGGTGCAGGTACAGACAACTAGCTATGAAGGAGTTCTGGTGCAGGTACAGACAACTAGCTATGAAGGAGTTCTGGTGCAGGTACAGACAACTAGCTAAGGAGTTCTGAAGACAACTAGCTATGAGTTCTGGTCCAGGTACAGACAACTAGCTATGAAGAAGGAGTTCTGGTCCAGGTACAGACAACTAGCTATGAAGGAGTTCTGGTCTGGTGCAGGTACAGACAACTAGCTATGAAGGAGTTCTGGTCCAGGTACAGACAACTAGCTATGAAGGAGTTCTGGTCCAGGTACAGACAACTAGCTATGAAGGAAGAATCCTGGAGTTCTGGTGCAGGTACAGACAACTAGCTATGAAGGAGTTCTGGTCCAGGTACAGACAACTAGCTATGAAGGAGTTCTGGTCCAGGTACAGACAACTAGCTATGAAGGAAGAATCCTGGAGTTCTGGTGCAGGTACAGACAACTAGCTATGAAGGAGTTCTGGTCCAGGTACAGACAACTAGCTATGAAGGAGTTCTGGTGCAGGTACAGACAACTAGCTATGAAGGAGTTCTGGTCCAGGTACAGACAACTAGCTATGAAGGAGTTCTGGTCCAGGTACAGACAACTAGCTATGAAGGAAGAATCCTGGAGTTCTGGTCCAGGTACAGACAACTAGCTATGAAGGAGTTCTGGTCCAGGTACAGACAACTAGCTATGAAGGAAGAATTGGAGTTCTGGTGCAGGTACAGACAACTAGCTATGAAGGAGTTCAGGTACAGACAACTAGCTATGAAGGAGTTCTGGTGCAGGTACAGACAACTAGCTATGAAGGAGTTCTGGTCCAGGTACAGACAACTAGCTATGAAGGAGTTCTGGTCCAGGTACAGACAACTAGCTATGAAGGAGTTCTGGTCCAGGTACAGACAACTAGCTATGAAGGAGTTCTGGTGAAGACAACTAGCTATGAAGGAGTTCTGGTGCAGGTACAGACAACTAGCTATGAAGGAGTTCTGGTGCAGGTACAGACAACTAGCTATGAAGGAAGTTCTGGAGTTCTGGTGCAGGTACAGACAACTAGCTATGAAGGAAGAACCTGGAGTTCTGGTCCAGGTACAGACAACTAGCTATGAAGGAGTTCTGGTCCAGGTACAGACAACTAGCTATGAAGGAGTTCTGGTCCAGGTACAGACAACTAGCTATGAAGGAAGAAGGTCCTGAGTTCTGGTGCAGGTACAGACAACTAGCTATGAAGGAGTTCTGGTCAGGTACAGACAACTAGCTATGAAGGAGTTCTGGTCCAGGTACAGACAACTAGCTATGAAGGAGTTCCTGGTTCTGGTGCAGGTACAGACAACTAGCTATGAAGGAGTTCTGGTGCAGGTACAGACAACTAGCTATGAAGGAGTTCTGGTCCAGGTACAGACAACTAGCTATGAAGGAGTTCTGGTGCAGGTACAGACAACTAGCTATGAAGGAGTTCTGGTGCAGGTACAGACAACTAGCTATGAAGGAGTTCTGGTCCAGGTACAGACAACTAGCTATGAAGGAAGAATCCTGGAGTTCTGGTGCAGGTACAGACAACTAGCTATGAAGGAGTTCTGGTCAGGTACAGACAACTAGCTATGAAGGAGTTCTGGTCCAGGTACAGACAACTAGCTATGAAGGAAGAAGGAGTTCTGGTGCCAGGTACAGACAACTAGCTATGAAGGAGTTCTGGTCCAGGTACAGACAACTAGCTATGAAGGAGTTCTGGTCCAGGTACAGACAACTAGCTATGAAGGAGTTCTGGTCCAGGTACAGACAACTAGCTATGAAGGAGTTCTGGTGCAGGTACAGACAACTAGCTATGAAGGAGTTCTGAAGGAGTTCCAGGTACAGACAACTAGCTATGAAGGAGTTCTGGTGCAGGTACAGACAACTAGCTATGAAGTTCTGGTGCAGGTACAGACAACTAGCTATGAAGGAGTTCTGGTCCAGGTACAGACAACTAGCTATGAAGGAGTTCTGGTCCAGGTACAGACAACTAGCTATGAAGGAGTTCTGGTGCAGGTACAGACAACTAGCTATGAAGGAGTTCTGGTCCAGGTACAGACAACTAGCTATGAAGGAGTTCTGGTCCAGGTACAGACAACTAGCTATGAAGGAGTTCTGGTCCAGGTACAGACAACTAGCTATGAAGGAGTTCTGGTCCAGGTACAGACAACTAGCTATGAAGGAGTTCTGGTGCAGGTACAGACAACTAGCTATGAAGGAGTTCTGGTCCAGGTACAGACAACTAGCTATGAAGGAGTTCTGGTCCAGGTACAGACAACTAGCTATGAAGGAGTTCTGGTCCAGGTACAGACAGTTCTGGTTCTGGTGGTACAGACAACTAGCTATGAAGGAGTTCTGGTCCAGGTACAGACAACTAGCTATGAAGGAGAATTTCTGGTCCAGGTACAGACAACTAGCTATGAAGGAGTTCTGGTGCAGGTACAGACAACTAGCTATGAAGGAGTTCTGGTCCAGGTACAGACAACTAGCTATGAAGGAGTTCTGGTCCAGGTACAGACAACTAGCTATGAAGGAGTTCTGGTCCAGGTACAGACAACTAGCTATGAAGGAGTTCTGGTCCAGGTACAGACAACTAGCTATGAAGGAGTTCTGGTCCAGGTACAGACAACTAGCTATGAAGGAGGTACAGACAACTAGCTATGAAGGAGTTCTGGTCCAGGTACAGACAACTAGCTATGAAGGAGTTCTGGTATTGTACAACAACTAGATGAAGGAGTTCTGGTCCAGGTACAGACAACTAGCGCAAAAACAATATCCCAAAATGATATGTAACTAATGATTTCCCCCACCATCACTATTGTGCAGAGGAGTTTGCTCGGTCAGCCAACGGGGTGGTATATACATACAGTGGTGGCTGAGTATATTGGTCCCCTGGCACTAAAGAATTCTCTATTTCTTGTCAAATAAATTGAAATAGTAGAAAACCTTTAATGTCCTTGTTATTGGATTGGCAACACTGGAGAACCCAAATGTAGTTTAATGTAGACAATAGAAACAAATGGCCACCCAGGAGTTTGTACATGTTTAGATACAGAGCCTTCAGGAAGTATTCACACCCCTGGACTTTATACACATTCTGTTGTGTTACAGCCTGCATTTAACATGGATTACATTTAGATGTTGTGTCACTATCCTACACACAATACACTATAATGACATCACAATACCCCATAATGACTTCACAATACCCCATAATGACATCACAATACCCCATAATGACATCACAATACCCCATAATGACATCACAATACCTCATAATGAATTCACAATACCCCATAATGACATCACAATACCCCATAATGACATCACAATACCCCATAATGACATCACAATACCCCATAATGTCAAAGTGGAGTTATGTTATTATAATTGTTTTACAAATTAATAAAAAATGAAAAGTCTAAAATCAATAATGATTCCAACCTTTTGTTATGGAAAAGCCTAAATAAGTTCAGGAGTAAAAATGTGCTTAACAAGTCACGTAATAAGTGGCATGGACTCACTCTGTGTGTTTTAACATGATTTTTAAACAACTACCCCATCTCTGTACCCCACACACACAATTATCTGTAAGGTCCCTCAGTCAAACAGTGAATTTCAAACACAAAGGTTTTCCAATGCTTCACAAAGAAAGGCTCCTATTGGTAGATGGGGGGGCTTAAAGCAGACATTGAATATCCCTTTAAGCATGGTGAAGTTATTAATTACACTTTGGATGGTGTATCAATGGCTGTGATAGGAGAACACTGAGGATGGATCAACAACAAATAGTTTACTCCTCAATACTAACCTAAATGACAGAGTTTGGGCTGTGATAGGAGAAAACTGAGGATGGCTCAACAACATTATAGTTACTCCTCAATACTAACCTAAATGACAGCTGTGATAGGAGAACACTGAGGATGGATCAACAACATTATAGTTACTCTACAATACTAACCTAACTGACAATACTAACCTAACTGACAGAGTTTAATGGCTGTGATAGGAGAACACTGAGGATGGATCAACAACATTATAGTTAGACAGATTTAATGGATCAATGGATCAACATTGTAGTTACTCCACAATACTAACCTAACTGACAGATTTTAAAGAAGGAAGCCTGTACAGAATAAAAACATTCCAAAATGTGCATCCTGTTTGTAACCAGCCACTAAAGTAATACTGCCAAAAAAAATGGCAAATTGTATTTTAGTCCAGAATGCTTCCATTATGTTTGGGGCAAATCCAACACATCACTGAGTACCACTCTTCATATTTCCCAGCACGGCGGTGGCTGGCTGCATCGTCTTATCTGCAAGGACTAGGGAGCTTTTTAGGGATTAAAAAAATAATATAAATGAACCTTTATTTAACTAGGCAAGTCAGTTAAGATCAAATTCTTATTTACAATGACGGCCTACCAGGGAATAGAGATAAGCATAGGAAAACTCCTAGAGGAAAACCTGGTTCAGTCTGCTTTCCAACAGACACTGGGAGATGAATTCACCTTTCAGCAGGACAGTAACCCAAAACACAAGGCCAAATATACACTGGAGTTGTTTACCAAGATGATATTGAATGTTCCTGGCCTTTTTTTTAAACTTAAATTGGCTTGAAAATCAATGGCAAAACAGGAAAATGGCTGTCTAGCAACTTGACAGAGCTTGAAGAAATGTTTCATAGAATAATGGGCACATATTGACCAATCCATTCTTCAAAACCCTTTAGCATCTTCAGATGTATTGGTGTCTTGCACAAACCCCCCAGCATTATCCAACCTCCCCCATGTTTTATTGTAGGGGGGGAAGGGATCATTATCCAACCTCCCCCATGTTTTATTGTAGGGAGGGAAGGGATCATTATCCAACCTCCCCCATGTTTTATTGTAGGGAGGGAAGGGTTCATTATCCAACCTCCCCCATGTTTTATTGTAGGGAGGGAAGGGTTCATTATCCAACCTCCCCCATGTTTTATTGTAGGGAGGGAAGGGTTCATTATCCAACCTCCCCCATGTTTTATTGTAGGGAGGGAAGGGTTCATTATCCAACCTCCCCCATGTTTTATTGTAGGGAGGGAAGGGTTCATTATCCAACCTCCCCCATGTTTTATTGTAGGGAGGGAAGGGTTCATTATCCAACCTCCCCCATGTTTTATTGTTGGGAGGGAAGGGATCATTATCCAACCTCCCCCATGTTTTATTGTTGGGAGGGAAGGGTTCATTATCCAACCTCCCCATGTTTTATTGTTGGGAGGGAAGGGATCATTATCCAACCTCCCCCATGTTTTATTGTACAGAGGGTTCATTATCCAACCTCCCCCATGTTTGATTGTAGGGAGGGTTCATTATCCAACCTCCCCCATGTTTGATTGTAGGGAGGGAAGGGTTCATTATCCAACCTCCCCCATGTTTGATTGTAGGGAGGGTTCATTATCCAACCTCCCCATGTTTGATTGTAGGGAGGGTTCATTATCCAACCTCCCCATGTTTGATTGTAGGGAGGGTTCATTATCCAACCTCCCCCATGTTTGATTGTAGGGAGGGTTCATTATCCAACCTCCCCCATGTTTGATTGTAGGGAGGGTTCATTATCCAACCTCCTCCATGTTTGATTGTAGGGAGGGTTCATTATCCAACCTCCCTGTTTGAAGGGAACAGCTGATGTAATAGTTCTGTTCTAGAATGTGCTAAGTAGGGGTCTGTTTGAAGGGAACGGCTGATGTAATAGTTCTGTTCTAGAATGTGTTAAGTAGGGGTCTGTTTGAAGGAAACAGCTGATGTAATAGTTCTGTTCTAGAATGTGCTAAGTAGGGGTCTGTTTGAAGGGAACGGCTGATGTAATAGTTCTGTTCTAGAATGTGTTAAGTAGGGGTCTGTTTGAAGGAAACAGCTGATGTAATAGTTCTGTTCTAGAATGTGCTAAGTAGGGGTCTGTTTGAAGGGAACGGCTGATGTAATAGTTCTGTTCTAGAATGTGCTAAGTAGGGGTCTGTTTGAAGGGAACAGCTGATGTAATAGTTCTGTTCTAGAATGTGCTAAGTAGGGGTCTGTTTGAAGGGAACGGCTCATGTAATAGTTCTGTTCTAGAATGTGCTAAGTAGGGGTCTGTTTGAAGGGAACGGCTGATGTAATAGTTCTGTTCTAGAATGTGCTAAGTAGGGGTCTGTTTGAAGGGAACAGCTGATGTAATAGTTCTGTTCTAGAATGTGCTAAGTAGGGGTCTGTTTGAAGGGAACGGCTCATGTAATAGTTCTGTTCTAGACTGTGCTAAGTAGGGGTCTGTTTGAAGGGAACGGCTGATGTAATAGTTCTGTTCTAGAATGTGCTAAGTAGGGGTCTGTTTGAAGGGAACAGCTGATGTAATAATTCTGTTCTAGAATGTGTTAAGTAGGGGTCATTTTGAAGGGAACAGCTGATGGTGGTTATTTGATGAGGTATAACACGATACCAGTTGTTGTTGTTGTTTGATCTCAGGTGCTTTATGAAGCATGTTTGTTGTGATTGGATGGATTTGAAAGATGCTTCCTGTATTCTAGATGTTGTTTGTGTATCAGTGAGGCCCTCTGTTACACGAGGAGCTGATAGGAAGACATTAAGTAGAGAATGGACCAGCATGCACCATGTCTAATATATTGATAGTATTAATGCTTCACCAATCAAGACTTCTGTTTTTTTTATGTAAATTTTTTGGATTCTATAATTTGTTCCCCTTGAAAGTCAAGAGTAGGTTGTGTATATCAGTACAGAAAAACATCAGTATCTTATCAGCTTTCTGAACATACTTTCTGATATCCAGCATCTGCCTAAGAAACGTTTGATTTGTGTAATTATCTTCCCTATAGATCTGAAATGTTAAATTACCAGTAGTATCCACCAGGGGGCGTCATTGGTCTTCCTCCTCACCAGGCTGTATCGCCTGGATCATTACTGAACCAGAAGTCAGGTCTCCGTTCATTCAAAAATCAATACAACCTTCAACCATGTTGTTTTCATATACTGCTGTTATACAGTGAGTCTATTATAGCCAGCTTGTGTAGTTGTGTTATTCATAGTCATGTATACACCATAAAATACACACTGTGCGTCATGTGTTTATCACAGGGTGTGTGTCCACGCACCAGCATCATTCCCTGCGTTGCTCTGATAAGCACACACACAACAGGAATACTCACTTTATTCATAGGAATAAATCACATAGTCTAGTTCATCACAGCTGTAGGTACAGTACATATCTTAACTGTGTCCCCTATATCAGCCTGTGTTCAGGTCTGATGAGGTGTGTCCCCTGTATCAGCCTGTTTTGAGGTGTGTCCCCTATATCAGCCTGTGTTCAGGTCTGATGAGGTGTGTCCCCTATATCAGCCTGTGTTCAGGTCTGATGAGGTGTGTCCCCTATATCAGCCTGTGTTCAGGTCTGATGAGGTGTGTCCCCTATATCAGCCTGTGTTCAGGTCTGATGAGGTGTGTCCCCTATATCAGCCTGTGTTCAGGTCTGATGAGGTGTGTCCCCTGTATCAGCCTGTTTTGAGGTGTGTCCCCTATATCAGCCTGTGTTCAGGTCTGATGAGGTGTGTCCCCTAAATCAGCCTGTGTTCAGGTCTGATGAGGTGTGTCCCCTAAATCAGCCTGTGTTCAGGTCTAGATGAGGTGTGTCCCCTATATCAGCCTGTGTTCAGGTCTGATGAGGTGTGTCCCCTAAATCCGCCTGTTTTGAGGTGTGTCCCCTATATCAGCCTGTGTTCAGGTCTGATGAGATGTGTCCCCTATATCAGCCTATGTTCAGGTCTGAGGAGGTGTGTCCCCTATATCAGCCTGTGTTCAGGTCTGATGAGGTGTGTCCCCTATATCAGCCTGTGTTCAGGTCTGATTAGGTGTGTCCCCTGTATCAGCCTGTGTTCAGGTCTGATTAGGTGTGTCCCCTGTATCAGCCTGTGTTCAGGTCTGATTAGGTGTGTCCCCTGTATCAGCCTGTGTTCAGGTCTGATGAGGTGTCCCCTATATCAGCCTGTGTTCAGGTCTGTTGAGGTGTGTCCCCTATATCAGCCTGTTTTGAGGTGTGTCCCCTATATCAGCCTGTGTTCAGGTCTGATGAGGTATGTCCCCTGTATCAACATGTGTTCAGGACTGATGAGGTGTGTCCCCTATATCAGCCTGTGTTGAGGTCTGATGAGGTGTGTCCCCTAAATCAGCCTGTGTTGAGGTCTGATGAGGTGTGTCCCCTATATCAGCC
>NW_027039630.1:32500-41902 GCF_034236695.1 Oncorhynchus nerka
CAGCCTCGCTGGGAGAACAGTGGACAGTGTGTATCTCTCACCCAGTCAGTCACCCAGTCCTGGGGAGAACAGTGGACAGTGTGTATCTCTCACCGTCAGTCACCTAGCCCCAGGGAGAACAGTGGACAGTGTGTATCACTCACCTAGCCTCAGGGAGAACAGTGGACAGTGTGTATCACTCACCTAGCCCCAGGGAGAACAGTGGACAGTGTGTATCACTCACCCAGTCAGTCACCCAGCCCCAGGGAGAACAGTGTGTATCACTCACCCAGTCCCAGCTCTAGGTCTCATTTAGCCCTCCACACACCACAGGCCCAGTGGGCCCCAAAAAAGGGGGACAGAGCAGGTAACCCCCCACTCGAGGCACCACTGTCTGGGCCTCACTCCTGGGCAAAACGTCTGGGTTCTGTTGACTTCAGATTAAACAGAGCAGGTAACCCCCCACTCGAGGCACCACTGTCTGGGCCTCACTCCTGGGCAAAACGTCTGGGTTCTGTTGACTTCAGGGGGACAGAGCAGGTAAACCCCCACTCCAGGCACCACTGTCTGGGTCTCACTCCTGGGCAAAACGTCTGGGTTCTGTTGACTTCAGATTAAACAAAAACAAATAAAACGTGTCATTTTCTGACCTTTGACGTTTCCTTTTCCATGTTAACCTGAAAATCCAATGACCAAAAGATACACTAACCAGGTCAATCATGGTAATAACTTCAACAGGGAGGGAGGAGCTAGGACCAAAATATACACTAACCAGGTCAATCATGTAATAACATCAACAGGGAGGAGAGGAGACAGGACCAAAATATACACTAACCAGGTCAATCATGGTAATAACATCAACAGGGAGGAGAGGAGACAGGACCAAAATATACACTAACCAGGTCAATCATGGTAATAACTTCAACAGGGAGGAGAGGAGACAGGACCAAAAGATACACTAACCAGGTCAATCATGGTAATAACATCAACAGGGAGGAGAGGAGACAGGACCAAAAGATACACTAACCAGGTCAATCATGGTAATAACATCAACAGGGAGGAGGAGCTAGGACCAAAAGATACACTAACCAGGTCAATCATGGTAATAACATCAACAGGGAGGAGAGGAGCTAGGACCAAAAGATACACTAACCAGGTCAATCATGGTAATAACTTCAACAGGGAGGAGAGGAGCTAGACCAAAAGATTAACCAGGTCAATCATGAAACAGGGAGGAGAGGAGGGGATACACTAACCAGGTCAATCATGAATAACATCAACAGGAGGAGAGGAGCTAGGACCAAAAGATACACTAACCAGGTCAATCATGGTATTACAGGAAACAGAGGAGACAGGAAGAGAAGGAGGAGGAGAGGGGACAGAGAGAATAGAGGGAGGGAGGAGAGAGAGAAGAGAAAGGAGAGAGGGAGAGAAGAGAGAGGATATTTGGGATGATGAACCGTGGAGCCTAAATTAGCCAGGCATGTCCAGTATCTGTCAGGCCAGCCCTGGGTGCCTTTCATTGGGGCCTGACACCGTTAACAAGCCCCTGTTTATTAGTGCTGACTGGGACCCTATCAGGTGTGTGTGTGTGTGTGTGTGTGTGTGTGTGTGTGTAAAATCCACTGTTGGTCTGTTTTGTTCTTTTCTGTTCTGGTCTGTATATGTCTGCTTGCTCAGCAGAGCAGCTTTCCCTGTTGCCAGAATGAGTGGTTCTGTTTCTGCTGCTAGTATTAGAATGAACCTTGTCTTCTAGCTTGCTAATTGGTAACAGTCTGCTAGAAAACACTCTGACGAAAAAATGTATCAACACATTCCAGGGAGAAGGGAATGGCTTCTACAGCCACTCTGACACAGAACGACAGAGAGGTGGGGATGTTTTTGGTGACACACACTCCTATTGGAGCTGTCTTCCCTGAGTGAGTTCTGAGAAGACTGTTATCAATACAACACACACTCCTATTGGAGATGTCTTCCCTGAGTGAGTTCTGAGAAGACTGTTATCAATACAACACACACTCCTATTGGAGCTGTCTTCCCTGAGTGAGAAGACTGTTATCAATACAACACACACTCCTATTGGAGCTGTCTTCCCTGAGTGAGTTCTGAGAAGACTGTTATCAATACAACACACACTCCTATTGGAGATGTCTTCCCTGAGTGAGTTCTGAGAAGACTGTTATTAATACAACACACTGAAAGGCGTTCTAGCTACCTGCTCCTCAGATGGTGTGTGTGTGTGTGTGTGTGTCACAGCCTATCTCTACCTACTCCTACATGGACTATTGGTAAACACCATTCAACCTTACATTATCAATAACACCACCAACACTCACACACACCCTGAGTCACACACACACACACACACACTGAGACACACACTGAGTCACACACACACAACACACACACACACACACTGAGACACACACACACACACACACTGAGTCACACACAAACTGAGACACACACACTGAGACACACACACACTGAGATACACACATACATTGAGACACACACACACACACACTGAGACACACACACACACACACTGAGACACACACACACTGAGATACACACATACATTAGACACACACACACACACACACACACTGAGACACACACACACACACACACTGAGATACACACATACATTGAGACACACACACACACACACACACACTGAGACACACACACACACACACACACACACACTGAGACACACACACACACACACTGAGACACACACACACACACACACACACTGAGACACACACACACACACACACTGAGACACACACTATATATCAAGTAGACGGGACACACTTACAATTAAAAAGCACATGACTTTATTACTTTTAGGTTCAAATCCCAACAGCAGTTTTAGTTTTTTCAGGTTGATCAATGTAAATCGGAGTCCATTGACAGAGATCCACTGAGATCCACTGAAAACAAACAAACATTTCCACAGAAAATGACAGACAGACAGACAGGCAGGCAGGCAAACAGACCGGCAGACAAACAAGTAGGTCGGTCGGTAGGTAGACAGACAGACAGACAGACAGACAGACAGACAGACAGACAGAGCCATACTGAGCTACGTTCATGTTCTCTAGGAGGAGCGAGAGATATATATATATATATAGAGAGAGAGATAGATAGATAGAGAGATATATATATATATATATAGAGAGAGAGAGAGAGATAGAGAGAGAGAGCGTAGACAGACAGAACAGAGATTAATCCCTGTAAAGCTGAGTTACAGGGGATTAATACCACAGGATAGATAGTATATATAGAGGATAGATAGTAGATGAGTTAGATTAATACCCCAGTAGATAGATAGTAAGGATGAGTTACAGGGGATTAATACCACAGTAGGATAGATAGTAAGGATGAGTTACAGGGATTAATACCACAGTAGGATAGATAGAGATGAGTTACAGGGATACAGTATATAGTATATAGAGTAGGATAGATAGTAAGATGAGTTACAGGGATTAATACCAGAGGATAGATAGACAGGGAACAACACCACAGTAGGATAGATAGTAAGGATGAGTTACAGGGGATTAATCACCACTGTAGGATAGAGGATAGTAAGATGAGTTACAGGGGATTAATACCACAGTAGGATAGATAGTAAGAGATGAGTTACAGGATAGATAGTAAAGATGAATTACAGGGG
The DNA here is from genome assembly GCF_034236695.1 of Oncorhynchus nerka. Lineage (NCBI taxonomy): Eukaryota > Metazoa > Chordata > Actinopteri > Salmoniformes > Salmonidae > Oncorhynchus > Oncorhynchus nerka. The sequence goes on from NW_027039630.1 coordinate 36,165, forward strand.
ATTAATACCACAGTAGGATAGATAGTAAGGATGAGTTACAGGGGATTACAGTAGGATAGATAGTATGATGAGTTACAGGGGATTAATACCACAGTAGGATAGATAGTAGGATGAGTTACAGGGATTAACACACAGTAGGATAGATAGATAAGGATGAGTTACAGGGGATTAATACCACAGTAGGATAGATAGTAAGGATGAGTTACAGGGGATAGATAGTATGGATGAGTAAGATAGTAAAGATGAGTTACAGGGATTAATACCACAGTAGGATAGAAAGTAAAAGGATGAGTTACAGGGGATTAATACCACAGTAGGATAGAAAGTAAGTTACAGATGAGGATTAGTAAGGGAATTACAGGGGATTAATACCACAGTAGGATAGATAGTAAGGATGAGTTACAGGGGATTAACACCACAGTAGGATAGATAGTAAAGATGAATTACAGGGGATTAATACCACAGTAGGATAGAAAGTAAAGATTAATTACAGGGATTAACACCACAGTAGGATAGAAAGTAAAGATTAATTACAGGGGATTAACACCACAGTAGGATAGATAGTAAAGATGAATTACAGGGGATTAACACCACAGTAGGATAGAAAGTAAGTGTAAGGGCTGCGTAACTGGTGGCAGTGAAGTCAAACGCAGGAGAGCAGAACTTGGTAAATAGCCGTTTAATAAACATAACTACTGCACACAAAAACAACAAACACATGGGCACAAAACCCGTATGGCACCAGGTACATAAAGCACACGTACTTACAATAAACAATTCCCGACAAGGACCTGGGGGGAACAGAGGGAACATATATAACATGTAATTAGGGAATTGAAACCAGGTGAGTGTGAAAACAAGACAAAACTAATGGAACATGAAAAATGGATCGATGATGGCTAGAAGACCGGCATCTCTCCTCCGGACCGTACCCCTCCCAGTCCACAAGATACTGAAGGCCCCTTTCCCGACGTCTCGAAACCAGGATGGATCGAACGGAGTACGCCGGGGCCCCCTCGATGTCCAGAGGGGGCGGAGGAACCTCCCGCACCTCAGCTTCCTGGAGCGGGCCAGCCACCACCGGCCTGAGGAGAGACACATGGAAGAGGGGTTAATGCGGTAGTCAGGGGGAAGCTGTAACCTATAACATACCACGTTCAGTCTCCTCAGGACTTTAAATGGCCCCACAAACCCCGGACACAGCTTCCGACAGGGCAGGCAGAGGGGCAGGTTCCGGGTCGAGAGCCAGGCCCGGTCGCACCGGGGCCTCACTGTGGTGACGGTCTGCGCCAACATTCCCGCCGCAGCACGGCGTGCTGAAGATGGACATGGGCGGCGTCCCATGTCTCCTCCGCACGCCGGAACCAGTCATCCACCGCAGGAGCTTCGGTCTGACTCTGATGCCAAGGATCCAGAACCGGCTGATACCCAAACACACACGGGAAGGGAGAGAGGTTAGGGGAGGAGTGGTGGAGCAAGTTCTGGGCCATCTCTGCCCAGGGCACGAACGCTGCCCACTTCCCCGGCCGGTCCTGGCAATAAGACCTCAGAAACCTACCCACATCTTGGTTAACTCTCTCCACCTGCCCGTTACTCTCGGGTTAAAAACCTGAGGTAAGGCTGATCGAGACCCCCAGACGTTCCATGAACCCCCCTCAGACCCTCGACTTGAACTGGGGACCCCGATCAGACACTATATCCTCAGGCACCCCATAGTGTCGGAAGACGTGAGTAAACAGGGCCTCCGCAGTCTGTAGGGCCGTAGGGAGACCGGGCTACGGGAGGAGACGACAGGACTTAGAGAATCGATCCACAACGACCAGGATGGTGGTGTTTCCCTGTGAAGGTGGGAGATCGGTTATGAAATCCACCGACAGGTGTGACCACGGCCATTGTGGAACGGGTAAGGGGTGTAACTTACCTCTGGGCAGGTGCCTAGGAGCCTTACACTGGGCGCACAGCGAGCAGGAGGAAACATAAACCCTCACATCCTTAGCCAAAATGGACCACCAGTACTTCCCACTAAGACAGTGCACTGTCCGACCGATCCCAGGATGACCAGAGGAGGGTGACGTGTGGGCCCAATAGATCAGCCGGTCGCGGACAGCAGACGGAACATACAGACGCCCAGCTGGACCCTGAGGGGGAACGGGCTCTGCACATGACGCCCGCTCAATGTCCGCCTCCAGCTCCCACACTACCGGCGCCACCAAGCAAGAGTGAGTGGGATCCATGGACCGCTCCTCTGTGTCATACTGCCGGGACAGTGCATCTGCCTTAGCGTTCTGGGAACCTGGTCTGTACGAAAAGGGTGAAAACAAAATGGGTGAAAGACATGGGCCACCTTGCCTGGCGAGGGTTCAGTCTCCTCGCTGCCTGGATGTACTCCAGATTGCGGTGGTCAGTCCAGATGAGAAAAAGGTGTTTAGCCCCCTTAAGCCAATGTCTCCACACCTTCAAGGCCTTGACTACAGCCAACAGCTCCCGGTCCCCCACGTCATAGTTTTGCTCCGCCGGGCTGAGCTTCTTCGAGAAGAAGGCACAGGGGCGGAGCTTCGGTGGCATACCCGAGCCCTGAGAGAACACCGCTCCTATCCCAGCCTCTGATGCGTCCACCTCCACTATGAACGCCAAAGAGGAATCCGGATGGGCCAGCACGCGCGCCGAGGTAAACAGAGCCCTTAGTTGCCCAAAAGCCATGTCCGCCTCAGCTGACCACCGTAGACGTACAGGACCCCCCTTCAGCAGTGAGGTAATGGGAGCAGCCACCTGGCCAAAACCCCGGATAAATCTCCGGTAGTAATTGGCAAACCCTAAAAACCGCTACACCTCCTTTACCGTGGTGGGAATCGGCCAATTACTCACGGTTGAAATGCGGTTACTCTCCATCTTCACCCCTGATGTAGAAATGCGATACCCTAGGAAGGAGATGGCCTGCTGAAAGAACAGGTGTTTCTCAGCCTTGACGTACAGGTCATGCTCCAACAGTAGTCCAAGTACCTTGCGCACCAAGGACACATGCTCGGCGCATGTAGCGGAGTATATCAGAATGTCATTAATATATACCACTACACCCTGCCCGTGCAGGTACCTGAACATCTCATCTACAAAGGATTGGAAGACTGATGGAGCATTCATCAACCCGTACGGCATGACGAGGTACTCATAGTGCCCTGAGGTGGTACTAAACGCCGTCTCCCACTCGTCTCCCTCCCGGATACGCACCAGGTGGTCTCCTGAGATCCAGTTTTGTGAAGAAGCAACGCCCCGTGCATTGACTCAATCGCCGTGGCGATAAGAGGTAACTGTACCTCACCGTGATTTGATTGAGACTTCGATAATCAATGCACAGGCGCAAACCTCCATCTTTCTTCTTCACAAAAAAGAAACTCGAGGAGGCGGGTAAAGTGGAGGACCGAATGTACCCCTGACGAAGGGATTCGGAGACATATGTCTCCATAGCCACCGTCTACGCTTGTGACAGGAGATACACGTGACTCCTGGGAAGTGCAGCGTCTACCAGGAGATTTATCGCACAATCCCCCCGTCGATGGGGTGGTAATTGAGTCGCCTTCTTTTTAGTTTATGCAATATTTACACACAATTAAAGTGATTAAGTAGGATAGAAAGTGAGGATGAATTACAGGGGATTAATACCACAGTAGGATAGAAAGTAAGAATGAATTACAGGGGATTACTACCGCAGTAGAATAGAAAGTAAGGATGAATTACAGGGGATTAATACCGCAGTAGGATAGAAAGTAAGGATGAATTACAGGGGATTAATACCGCAGTAGAATAGAAAGTAAGGATGAATTACAGGGGATTAATACCGCAGTAGAATAGAAAGTAAGGATGAATTACAGGGGATTAATACCGCAGTAGGATAGAAAGTAAGGATGAATTACAGGGGATTAATACCACAGTAGGATAGAAAGTAAGGATGAATTACAGGGGATTAATACCGCAGTAGAATAAAAAGGATGATTTACAGGGGATTAATACCGCAGTAGAATAGAAAGGATGAATTACAGGGGATTAATACCACAGTAGGATAGATAGTAAGGATGAATTACAGGGGATTAATACCACAGTAGGATAGATAGTAAGGATGAATTACAGGGGATTAATACCACAGTAGGATAGATAGTAAAGATGAATTACAGGGTAGGATAGATTGAATTACAGGGATTAAGTAGGATAGAAAGTGAGGATGAATTACAGGGGATTAATACCACAGTAGGATAGATAGTAAGGATGAATTACAGGGGATTAATACCACAGTAGGATAGATAGTAAGGATGAATTACAGGGGATTAATACCACAGTAGGATAGAAAGTGAGGATGAATTACAGGGGATTAATACCACAGTAGGATAGAAAGTGAGGATGAATTACAGGGGATTAATACCACAGTAGGATAGAAAGGAGAAGTCATGCCCACATAGATAGTAAAGATGAATTACAGGGATTAATACCACAGTAGGATAGAAAGGAGAAGTCATGCCCACTCTCATTTTGGCCCAGCGATGATTCCGTGACATTTAGTGTCGTTAATCTGGTTCCACTAGGAGCAGTTTACATGTGGGAGAGGAAGAGAAGCGAGAGAGGAGAGAGAGAGGAGAGAGAGAGGGAGAGAGAGAGGCGGCGAGAGAGAGTGAGAGAGGGGGCGAGAGAGAGAGAGGGGGAGGGAGAGAGAGAGAGAGTGAGAGAGAGGGGGCGAGAGAGAGAGAGAGAGAGAGAGAGAGGAGGAGAGAGAGAGAGAGAGAGGGGGTGAGAGAGAGAGAGAGGGGAGGGAGAGAGGGGGAGAGAGAGAGAGAGAGAGTGAGAGAGAGGAGGAGAGAGAGAGAGAGAGAGAGAGGGAGGGGGCGAAAGAGAGAGGGGGAGGGAGAGAGAGAATGAGAGAGGGGGTGAGAGAGAGAGGGGGAGGGAGAGAGAGGGAGAGAGAGAGAGGGCGAGAGAGAGAGGGGGGGAGTAATGAAAACAGAAATGAAAAGAAAGGGGATATGAGATGGGGAATGATCCATTGAGTAGTCCCACATGCTCCCGGATCACAGCAGAGGAACGTGGGAACGTTTTACTTCTAGTCTATATAATACAGCCATTGTGTAAAAACCATCCAGAAAAGTAATCGTATGGAATATGGATCTATCCATCTTGATATTGTTTCCTATGGAAAATATTAATACTGTGTGTGTGTGTGTGTGTGTGTGTGTGTGTGTGACCAGATGAAAAGCTGAGAATGGGTGTGTATGTTTATGGAGGAATGAGACGTGACACAGCATACTACCACCTCATCTCCATCTCCAACAAGAGTGTGTGTGCGTGTGTGTGTGTGTGTGTGTGAATTAAATAGAGCATATGATAGGATCTGAATACTGCAGGACGTGTGTGACAGCATTACACTACACTATGAAACAAAGACAAATGACATAAAGAATGACAGTGAAAAGCTTTGGAGCACCTTCAATTACATTTTGAGCAAAAAGGCAAACTCAGTTCCATCATTCATTGAATCAGATGGCTCATTCATCACTAAACCCACTGATATTGCCTACTACTTTCATATTTTTTTATTTGGCAAGATTAGCAAACTTAGGCATGATATGCCAGCAACAAACGCTGACTCTACACATCCAAGTACAAATTATCTGACCAAATTATGAAGGACAAGAAATTGACATTTTGAATTCAGTAAAGTGAGTGTGGAACAGAAAAGTTGTGTGGTCAGGTGCCAC
>NW_027039630.1:42402-65057 GCF_034236695.1 Oncorhynchus nerka
ATATCAGCCTGTGTTCAGGTCTGATGAGATGTGTCCCTATATCAGCCTATGTTCAGGTCTGAGGAGGTGTGTCCCCTATATCAGCCTGTGTTCAGGTCTGATGAGGTGTGTCCCCTATATCAGCCTGTGTTCAGGTCTGATTAGGTGTGTCCCCTGTATCAGCCTGTGTTCAGGTCTGATTAGGTGTGTCCCCTGTATCAGCCTGTGTTCAGGTCTGATGAGGTGTGTCCCCTATATCAGCCTGTGTTCAGGTCTGTTGAGGTGTGTCCCCTATATCAGCCTGTTTTGAGGTGTGTCCCCTATATCAGCCTGTGTTCAGGTCTGATGAGGTATGTCCCCTGTATCAACATGTGTTCAGGACTGATGAGGTGTGTCCCCTAAATCAGCCTGTGTTCAGGTCTGTTGAGGTGTGTCCCCTAAATCAGCCTGTGTTGAGGTCTGATGAGGTGTGTCCCCTATATCAGCCTGTGTTGAGGTCTGATGAGGTGTGTCCCCTAAATCAGCCTGTGTTGAGGTCTGATGAGGTGTTTCCCCTATATCAGCCTGTGTTCAGGTCTGATGAGGTATGTCCCCTATATCAGCCTGTGTTCAGGTCTGATGAGGTTTGTCCCCTATATCAGCCTGTGTTCAGGTCTGATGAGGTGTGTCCCCTATATCAGCCTGTGTTCAGGTCTAGATGAGGTGTGTCCCCTATATCAGCCTGTGTTCAGGTCTAGATGAGGTGTGTCCCCTGTATCAGCCTGTTTTGAGGTGTGTCCCCTATATCAGCCTGTGTTCAGGTCTGATGAGGTGTGTCCCCTAAATCAGCCTGTGTTCAGGTCTGATGAGGTGTGTCCCCTAAATCAGCCTGTGTTCAGGTCTAGATGAGGTGTGTCCCCTATATCAGCCTGTGTTCAGGTCTGATGAGGTGTGTCCCCTAAATCCGCCTGTTTTGAGGTGTGTCCCCTATATCAGCCTGTGTTCAGGTCTGATGAGATGTGTCCCCTATATCAGCCTATGTTCAGGTCTGAGGAGGTGTGTCCCCTATATCAGCCTGTGTTCAGGTCTGATGAGGTGTGTCCCCTATATCAGCCTGTGTTCAGGTCTGATTAGGTGTGTCCCCTGTATCAGCCTGTGTTCAGGTCTGATTAGGTGTGTCCCCTGTATCAGCCTGTGTTCAGGTCTGATGAGGTGTGTCCCCTATATCAGCCTGTGTTCAGGTCTGTTGAGGTGTGTCCCCTATATCAGCCTGTTTTGAGGTGTGTCCCCTATATCAGCCTGTGTTCAGGTCTGATGAGGTATGTCCCCTGTATCAACATGTGTTCAGGACTGATGAGGTGTGTCCCCTAAATCAGCCTGTGTTCAGGTCTGTTGAGGTGTGTCCCCTAAATCAGCCTGTGTTGAGGTCTGATGAGTGTGTCCCTATATCAGCCTGTGTTGAGGTCTGATGAGGTGTGTCCCCTAAATCAGCCTGTGTTGAGGTCTGATGAGGTGTTTCCCCTATATCAGCCTGTGTTCAGGTCTGATGAGGTATGTCCCCTATATCAGCCTGTGTTCAGGTCTGATGAGGTTTGTCCCCTATATCAGCCTGTGTTCAGGTCTGATGAGGTGTGTCCCCTATATCAGCCTGTGTTCAGGTCTAGATGAGGTGTGTCCCCTATATCAGCCTGTGTTCAGGTCTAGATGAGGTGTGTCCCCTGTATCAACATGTGTTCAGGTCTGATGAGGTGTGTCCCCTAAATCAGCCTGTGTTCAGGTCTGATGAGGTGTGTCCCCTGTATCAGCCTGTGTTCAGGTCTGATGAGGTGTGTCCCCTATATCAGCCTGTGTTCAGGTCTGTTGAGGTGTGTCCCCTATATCAGCCTGTTTTGAGGTGTGTCCCCTATATCAGCCTGTGTTCAGGTCTGATGAGGTATGTCCCCTGTATCAACATGTGTTCAGGACTGATGAGGTGTGTCCCCTAAATCAGCCTGTGTTCAGGTCTGTTGAGGTGTGTCCCCTAAATCAGCCTGTGTTGAGGTCTGATGAGGTGTGTCCCCTATATCAGCCTGTGTTGAGGTCTGATGAGGTGTTTCCCCTATATCAGCCTGTGTTCAGGTCTGATGAGGTATGTCCCCTATATCAGCCTGTGTTCAGGTCTGATGAGGTTTGTCCCCTATATCAGCCTGTGTTCAGGTCTGATGAGGTGTGTCCCCTATATCAGCCTGTGTTCAGGTCTAGATGAGGTGTCCCCCCTATATCAGCCTGTGTTCAGGTCTAGATGAGGTGTGTCCCCTGTATCAACATGTGTTCAGGTCTGATGAGGTGTGTCCCCTAAATCAGCCTGTGTTCAGGTCTGATGAGGTGTGTCCCCTAAATCAGCCTGTGTTCAGGTCTGATGAGGTGTGTCCCCTATATCAGCCTGTGTTGAGGTCTGATGAGGTGTGTCCCCTAAATCAGCCTGTGTTGAGGTCTGATGAGGTGTGTCCCCTATATCAGCCTGTGTTCAGGTCTGATGAGGTATGTCCCCTATATCAGCCTGTGTTCAGGTCTGATGAGGTTTGTCCCCTATATCAGCCTGTGTTCAGGTCTGATGAGGTGTGTCCCCTATATCAGCCTGTGTTCAGGTCTAGATGAGGTGTGTCCCCTATATCAGCCTGTGTTCAGGTCTAGATGAGGTGTGTCCCCTGTATCAACATGTGTTCAGGTCTGATGAGGTGTGTCCCCTAAATCAGCCTGTGTTCAGGTCTGATGAGGTGTGTCCCCTAAATCAGCCTGTGTTCAGGTCTGATGAGGTGTCCCCTAAATCAGCCTGTGTTCAGGTCTGATGAGGTGTCCCCTAAATCAGCCTGTGTTTAGGTCTGATGAGGTTTGTCCCCTCTGGTATTTTATGATAGGCTTGGGACTGGTTATGGGGTTAGGACTGGTTGTTATTGGGTCGGGATTTGTTGTTATGGGGCTTTAGGACTTTATTCATTTATTATTACTTTTTTTCACCTTTATTTAACCAGGTAGTTGAGAACAAGTTACAACTGCGACCTGGCCAAGATAAAGCAAAGCAGTGCGACACAAACAACAACAACAGAGTTACACATGGAATAAACAAGTATACAGTCAATAACACAATAGAAAAAGTCTATATACAGTGAGTGCAAATGGCGTGAGGAGGTAAGGCAATAAATAGGCCATAGTAGCGAAGTAATTACAAGTTAGCAAATTAACACTGGAGTGATAAATGAGCAGATGATGATGTGCAAGTAGAGATACTGGTGTGCAAAAGAGCAGAAAGTAAATAAAAACAATATGGGGATGAGGTAGGTAGATTGGGTGGGCTGTTTATGGGTTTGGGACTGGTTGTTATGGGTTAGGACTGGTTGTTATGGGTTTGGACTGGTTGTTATGGGGTTGGGACTGGATATGGGGTTGGGACTGGTTGTTATGGGTTTGGGACTGGATATGGGGTTAGGACTGGTTGTTATGGGTTTGGACTGGTTGTTATGGGGTTGGGACTGGATATGGGGTTGGGACTGGTTGTTATGGGTTTGGACTGGTTGTTATGGGGTTGGGACTGGATATGGGGTTAGGACTGGTTGTTATGGGTTTGGACTGGTTGTTATGGGGTTGGGACTGGATATGGGGTTGGGACTGGTTGTTATGGGGTTAGGACTGGTTGTTATGGGGTTAGGACTGGTTGTTATAGGGTTGGGACTGGTTGTTATGGGGTTAGGACTGGTTGTTATGGGGTTAGGACTGGTTGTTATGGGGTTGGGACTGGTTGTTATGGGGTTTTGACTGGTTGTTATGGTAGGACTGATGGTTATGGGGTTGGGACTGGTTGACTAAATGAGCTACCTGGTATCCTTGTGGTTTAGCAGGGACTAAATGAGCTACCTGGTATCCTTGTGATTTAGCAGGGACTAAATGAGCTACCTGGTATCCTTGTGATTTAGCAGGGACTAAATGAGCTACCTGGTATCCTATTGGTTTAGCAGGGACTAAATGAGCTACCTGGTATCCTTGTGATTTAGCAGGGACTAAATGAGCTACCTGGTATCCTTGTGATTTAGCAGGGACTAAATGAGCTACACATGTTGTGGTTATATTTTTGTTCAGTATAGAACAGCGTCATTAACCATTTGTTTACACTTTGTTCAGTCACATTACCTCATTGGCAAGCTAGCTAACAACCTGGTAACTTCACCAGTGTCTCCAAACATTTGGGGCAGAGAAAGAGAGGGACAGCTTCTTCAGGAGATCAACGATCAAAGCAGCAATGAATGAATGACAGATCTCTTGCTTGTCATCATCACATCATCATGTATGTGTATCTGTGTCTTTGTGTGTGTATCTGTGTCTGTGTGTATCTGTGTGTGTGTATCTGTGTCTGTGTGTATCTGTGTGTGTGTATCTGTGTCTGTGTGTATCTGTGTGTGTGTATCTGTGTGTGTGTGTGTGTGTATCTGTGTCTGTGTGTGTGTGTATCTGTGTGTGTGTATCTGTGTGTGTGTGTGTGTGTATCTGTGTCTGTGTGTGTGTGTATCTGTATCTGTGTCTGTGTGTATCTGTGTCTGTGTGTGTGTGTATCTGTGTGTGTGTATCTGTGTGTGTGTGTGTGTGTGTATCTGTGTCTGTGTGTGTGTGTATCTGTATCTGTGTCTGTGTGTATCTGTGTCTGTGTGTGTGTGTATCTGTGTCTGTGTGTATCTGTGTCTGTGTGTGTGTGTGTATCTGTGTGTGTGTGTATCTGTATCTGTGTCTGTGTGTATCTGTGTCTGTGTGTGTGTGTATCTGTGTCTGTGTGTATCTGTGTCTGTGTGTGTCTGTGTGTATCTGTGTCTGTGTGTATCTGTGTGTGTGTGTATCTGTGTGTGTGTGTGTGTGTATCTGTGTGTGTGTGTATCTGTATCTGTGTCTGTGTGTATCTGTGTCTGTGTGTGTGTATCTGTGTTTGTGTGTGTGTGTGTGTGTGTATCTGTGTCTGTGTGCATCTGTGTCTGTGTGTGTGTGTATCTGTGTCTGTGTGCATCTGTGTATCTGTGTCTGTGTGTGTGTGTGTATCTGTGTGTGTGTGTGTATGTGTACTGTATAGAAAGCTACAGAATGTAAAGGAAATTATAACAGCCCCCTCTCTGTCTGTCTCTTTGTGTCTGTCTGTCTGTCTGTCTGTCTGTCTCTTTGTGTCTGTCTGTCTGTCTGTCTGTCTGTCTGTCTGTCTGTCTGTCTGTCTGTCTGTCTGTCTCTTTGTGTCTGTCTGTCTGTCTGTCTGTCTGTCTGTCTGTCTGTCTGTCTCTCTTTGTAGAGACAATATCCATCATTTCTGTCTCAGTGTTAAAGTTTGAACATGATGTGTGTGTGAATCTAATATAAATGTGTTCAGCCCAAACCGTGTCTCTTTGGCTGCAGTTTAGTGGGGAATTACAGGACAGTCCCAGTAATGTGTCTGTCTGTCTCTCTGTCTCTGTCTCTTTGTCTCTGTCTGTGCCTTAGTGCTGATGGATGAGCTATATCTATAGAGGACTCAGTTGAATACCGTAAGCACACCCCTGGTTACTGTCCTACTCCAGTAACACACCCTGGTTACTGTCCTACTCAAGTAACACACCCCTGGTTACTGTCCTACTCCAGTAACACACCCTGGTTACTGTCCTACTCAAGTAACACACCCCTGGTTACTGTCCTACTCCAGTAACACCCCTGGTTACTGTCCTACTCCAGTAACACACCCTGGTTACTGTCCTACTCCAGTAACACCCCTGGTTACTGTCCTACTCCAGTAACACACCCCTGGTTACTGTCCTACTGTCCGCATCTGCACTCGGTCCGCAGGTAGTATTACATTTCATTACATTTCATTATACATTATACATTTCATTATAGTACAATGGTTTGATTTGTCTAATCTTAGCAATTTCTTCTTAGCTAGCTACATAGCCGTCTTTCTATCATAGATAATTGCGTAATTATCGTATTTCGTCGTCCTAACGCAGTCTACACTGCCCTGCAGCTAGCCAGCTAGCTAACGTCCACCGTTAGCTAGTCCACCGTCTACCGATTAGCAACGGTTTGATTTGTCTAATCTTAGCAATTTCTTCTTAGCTAGCTACATAGCCGTCTTTGTATCATAGATAATTGCGTAATTATCGTATTTAAATCGTCCCAACGCAGTCTACACTGCCCTGCAGCTAGCTAACGTCCACCGTTAGCTAGTCCACCGTCTACCGATTAGCAGCACAACTATTACACTCAACTGAACGACTTGATTAGTGTAGTGTTAGCTAGCTACATAGTTGTCTTTGCTGTCTTCGTATCCAAGATAATTGTGTAGTTAGAGTGTGTAGTTTTAGAGTGATTATCTTAATTTACCGAGGTTAGCTAGCCAGCTATTTGTCGTCCTAACGTGGAGACACTCCTAGCTAGCCAACAGCTAGCCAACGTCTACCGAACAGAACTTCCGCACTCAACAATCCGGTCGCATTTCGCTTCGCTCCACAGGTAGTATCACATTTTTCATTTCATTTCATTACAGTACAACGGCTTGATTTGTTTGATCGTAGCTAGCTACATAGCTAGCTACATAGCCGTCTGTGTATCAAAGATAATTGTGTAGTCTTGAGCGATTTCCTAGGTTAGCTAGCTAGCTATTGTCGTTCTTTTAACGCAACGTAACGTAATCAACACTGCTAGCTAGCCAGCTAGCCCCGAATAGCAGCACAGTAGGAGCTATTACACTCAACGGAACGACTTGATTAGTGTAGTGTCAACAACGCAGACACTGCCAGCTAGCCTACATAGTCAACAACGCAGCCTCTGCCAACTAGCCTACTTCAGCAGTACTGTATCATTTTAATCATTTTAGTCAATAAGATTCTTGCTACGTAAGCTTAACTTTCTGAACACTCGAGACGTGTAGTCCACTTGTCATTCCAATCCCCTTTGCATTAGCGTAGCCTCTTGTGTAGCCTGTCAACTATGTGTCTGTCTATCCCTGTTCTCTCCTCTCTGCACAGACCATACAAACGCTCCACACCGCGTGGCCGCGGCCACCCTAATCTGGTGGTCCCAGCGCGCACGACCCACGTGGAGTTCCAGGTCTCCGGTAGCCTCTGGAACTGCCGATCTGCGGCCAACAAGGCAGAGTTCATCTCAGCCTATGCCACCCTCCAGTCCCTCGACTTCTTGGCACTGACGGAAACATGGATCACCACAGACAACACTGCTACTCCTACTGCTCTCTCTTCGTCTGCCCACGTGTTCTCGCACACCCCGAGAGCTTCTGGTCAGCGGGGTGGTGGCACCGGGATCCTCATCTCTCCCAAGTGGTCATTCTCTCTTTCTCCCCTTACCCATCTGTCTATCGCATCCTTTGAATTCCATGCTGTCACAGTTACCAGCCCTTTCAAGCTTAACATCCTTATCATTTATCGCCCTCCAGGTTCCCTCGGAGAGTTCATCAATGAGCTTGATGCCTTGATAAGCTCCTTTCCTGAGGACGGCTCACCTCTCACAGTTCTGGGCGACTTTAACCTCCCCACGTCTACCTTTGACTCATTCCTCTCTGCCTCCTTCTTTCCACTCCTCTCCTCTTTTGACCTCACCCTCTCACCTTCCCCCTACTCACAAGGCAGGAAATACGCTCGACCTCATCTTTACTAGATGCTGTTCTTCCACTAACCTCATTGCAACTCCCTCCATGTCTCCGACCACTACCTTGTATCCTTTTCCCTCTCGCTCTCATCCAACACCTCCCACACTGCCCCTACTGGATGGTATCGCGCCGTCCCAACCTTCGCTCTCTCTCTCCCCCCGCTACTCTCTCCTCTTCCATCCTATCATCTCTTCCCTCTGCTCAAACCTTCTCCAACCTATCTCCTGATTCTGCCTCCTCAACCCTCCTCTCCTCCCTTTCTGCATCCTTTGACTCTCTATGTCCCCTATCCTCCAGGCCGGCTCGGTCCTCCCCTCCCGCTCCGTGGCTCGACGACTCATTGCGAGCTCACAGAACAGGGCTCCGGGCAGCCGAGCGGAAATGGAGGAAAACTCGCCTCCCTGCGGACCTGACATCCTTTCACTCCCTCCTCTCTACATTTTCCTCTTCTCTCTCTGCTGCTAAAGCCACTTTCTACCACTTACAATTCCAAGCATCTGCCTCTAACCCTAGGAAGCTCTTTGCAACCTTCTCCTCCCTCCTGAATCCTCCTCCCCCTCCCCCCCTCCTCCCTCTCTGCAGATGACTTCGTCAACCATTTTGAAAAGAAGGTCGACGACATCCGATCCTCGTTTGCTAAGTCAAACGACACCGCTGTGACGCCCGGCCGCCCAACAACCTGCCCGCTTGACCCTATCCCCTCCTCTCTTCTCCAGACCATTTCCGGTGACCTTCTCCCTTACCTCACCTCGCTCATCAACTCATCCCTGACCGCTGGCTACGTCCCTTCCGTCTTCAAGAGAGCGAGAGTTGCACCCCTTCTGAAAAAACCTACACTCGATCCCTCCGATGTCAACAACTACAGACCAGTATCCCTTCTTTCTTTTCTCTCCAAAACTCTTGAACGTGCCGTCCTTGGCCAGCTCTCCCCGCTATCTCTCTCAGAATGACCTTCTTGATCCAAATCAGTCAGGTTTCAAGACTAGTCATTCAACTGAGACTGCTCTTCTCTGTATCACGGAGGCGCTCCGCACTGCTAAAGCTAACTCTCTCTCCTCTGCTCTCATCCTTCTAGACCTATCGGCTGCCTTCGATACTGTGAACCATCAGATCCTCCTCTCCACCCTCTCCGAGTTGGGCATCTCCGGCGCGGCCCATGCTTGGATTGCATCCTACCTGACAGGTCGCTCCTACCAGGTGGCGTGGCGAGAATCTGTCTCCTCACCACGCGCTCACCCACTGGTGTCCCCCAGGGCTCTGTTCTAGGCCCTCTCCTATTCTCGCTATACACCAAGTCACTTGGCTCGGTCATAACCTCACATGGTCTCTCCTATCATTGCTATGCAGACGACACACAATTAATCTTCTCCTTTCCCCCCTCTGATGACCAGGTGGCGAATCGCATCTCTGCATGTCTGGCAGACATATCAGTGTGGATGACGGATCACCACCTCAAGCTGAACCTCGGCAAGACGGAGCTGCTCTTCCTCCCGGGGAAGGACTGCCCGTTCCATGATCTCGCCATCACGGTTGACAACTCCACTGTGTCCTCCTCCCAGAGCGCTAAGAACCTTGGCGTGATCCTGGACAACACCCTGTCGTTCTCAACTAACATCAAGGCGGTGGCCCGTTCCTGTAGGTTCATGCTCTACAACATCCGCAGAGTACGACCCTGCCTCACACAGGAAGCGGCGCAGGTCCTAATCCAGGCACTTGTCATCTCCCGTCTGGATTACTGCAACTCGCTGTTGGCTGGGCTCCCTGCCTGTGCCATTAAACCCCTACAACTCATCCAGAACGCCGCAGCCCGTCTGGTGTTCAACCTTCCCAAGTTCTCTCCACGTCACCCCGCTCCTCCGCTCTCTCCACTGGCTTCCAGTTGAAGCTCGCATCCGCTACAAGACCATGGTGCTTGCCTACGGAGCTGTGAGGGGAACGGCACCTCAGTACCTCCAGGCTCTGATCAGGCCCTACACCCAAACAAGGGCACTGCATTCATCCACCTCTGGCCTGCTCGCCTCCCTACCACTGAGGAAGTACAGTTCCCGCTCAGCCCAGTCAAAACTGTTCGCTGCTCTGGCCCCCAATGGTGGAACAAACTCCCTCACGACGCCAGGACAGCGGAGTCAATCACCACCTTCCGGAGACACCTGAAACCCCACCTCTTTAAGGAATACCTAGGATAGGATAAAGTAATCCTTCTCACCCCCCCCTTAAAAGACTTAGATGCACTATTGTAAAGTGGCTGTTCCACTGGATGTCATAAGGTGAAAGCACCAATTTGTAAGTCGCTCTGGATAAGAGCGTCTGCTAAATGACTTAAATGTAAATGTAAAATGTCCTACTCCAGTAACACACCCTGGTTACTGTCCTACTCCAGTAACACCCCCTGGTTACTGTCCTACTCCAGTAACACCCCCCTGGTTACTGTCCTACTCCAGTAACACACCCTGGTTACTGTCCTACTCCAGTAACACACCCTGGTTACTACCGTACTCCAGTAAAACACCCCTGGTTACTGTCCTACTCCAGTAACACACCCTGGTTGCTGTGAATCAGTATGTTGTTTTTCTTTGCGAGGTTGCATCCCAAACTGCACCCTATATAGAGCCCGAAGGGCTCTGGCCAAAAGAAGTATAGTGTTTACGTAAAGGGTGTTGTTTTAGGACTCAGCCAGTGTTGTTTTCCTAGTCTGTCTGTGGGTGGAGGTCCTTTGGGTTTTCACACATTAATCACTATTGTTTTTTGGAACCGTGGAGGTTATGTTTCTGCCAGTGGAATGCTGTCGGAGTTCTCCATCAGCAGGGAGTGTTAGAAACAGAAAAGCACTGTGTTCCTGGTCAGTGGAATGCTGTCGGAGTTCTCCATCAGCAGGGAGTGTTAGAAACAGAAAAGCACTGTGTTCCTGGTCAGGGGAATGCTGTCGGAGTTCTCCATCAGCAGGGAGTGTTAGAAACAGAAAAGCACTGTGTTCCTGGTCAGTGGAATGCTGTCGGAGTTCTCCATCAGCAGGGAGCATTAGAAACAGAAAAGCACTGTGTTCCTGGTCAGTGGAATGCTGTCGGAGTTCTCCATCAGCAGGGAACGTTAGAAACAGAAAAGCACTGTGTTCCTGGTCAGTGGAATGCTGTCGGAGTTCTCCATCAGCAGGGAACGTTAGAAACAGAAAAGCACTGTGTTCCTGGTCAGGGGAATGCTGTCGGAGTTCTCCATCAGCAGGGAACGTTAGAAACAGAAAAGCACTGTGTTCCTGGTCAGTGGAATGCTGTCGGAGTTCTCCATCAGCAGGGAGCATTAGAAACAGAAAAGCACTGTGTTCCTGGTCAGTGGAATGCTGTCGGAGTTCTCCATCAGCAGGGAGTGTTAGAAACAGAAAAGCACTGTGTTCCTGGTCAGGGGAATGCTGTCGGAGTTCTCCATCAGCAGGGAGTGTTAGAAACAGAAAAGCACTGTGTTCCTGGTCAGTGGAATGCTGTCGGAGTTCTCCATCAGCAGGGAGCATTAGAAACAGAAAAGCACTGTGTTCCTGGTCAGTGGAATGCTGTCGGAGTTCTCCATCAGCAGGGAACGTTAGAAACAGAAAAGCACTGTGTTCCTGGTCAGTGGAAGGCTGTCGGAGTTCTCCATCAGCAGGGAGCATTAGAAACAGAAAAGCACTGTGTTCCTGGTCAGTGGAATGCTGTCGGAGTTCTCCATCAGCAGGGAGTGTTAGAAACAGAAAAGCACTGTGTTCCTGGTCAGGGGAATGCTGTCGGAGTTCTCCATCAGCAGGGAGCGTTAGAAACAGAAAAGCACTGTGTTCCTGGTCAGTGGAATGCTGTCGGAGTTCTCCATCAGCAGGGAGTGTTAGAAACAGAAAAGCACTGTGTTCCTGGTCAGGGGAATGCTGTCGGAGTTCTCCATCAGCAGGGAGTGTTAGAAACAGAAAAGCACTGTGTTCCTGGTCAGTGGAATGCTGTCGGAGTTCTCCATCAGCAGGGAGCATTAGAAACAGAAAAGCACTGTGTTCCTGGTCAGTGGAATGCTGTCGGAGTTCTCCATCAGCAGGGAACGTTAGAAACAGAAAAGCACTGTGTTCCTGGTCAGTGGAATGCTGTCGGAGTTCTCCATCAGCAGGGAGTGTTAGAAACAGAAAAGCACTGTGTTCCTGGTCAGGGGACTTTTTAGTCACTTCAATTTTGAAGTTTCATTTGGAAACGGAAAAACAAACAAAAACAGTTGTTATTTTGTTTTTGCTCTCTGATGGAAAAAAACAGAAATGGACAGAAATTAAATAATGACAAAACTATTGTTTTTGTTTTTCCTTTTGGGGGCAGGGTGTGGAGTAAACAGACTCCAGAGCCCATAATCCCAGTTTCACCTGGTGGGTGAGGTTCTGGAAGTGACTGAGATGTGGTGATGGCTGATGCCCAGAGAGAGGGGTGTTTCCCGGGTAGAGTAGGTGTGGAGGTCTGGAGGTCCTGGGAGTATGCTGGACTCTCAGGCCAAGGGAGAGGGAAAGTTCCCTGACTTGGAAGAGTTGGCTCTGTCCCCCTTTTGTGGGTCCTGTGGTGTGTGAAGGGCTGACCTAGGCTGTGGCTGGGTGACTGACTGGGTGACTGATACACTGTCCTTCGGGGGAGGGGCAGAGCAGGCAGCCTCGCTGGGAGAACAGTGGACAGTGTGTATCTCTCACCCAGTCAGTCACCCAGTCCTGGGGAGAACAGTGGACAGTGTGTATCTCTCACCGTCAGTCACCTAGCCCCAGGGAGAACAGTGGACAGTGTGTATCACTCACCTAGCCTCAGGGAGAACAGTGGACAGTGTGTATCACTCACCTAGCCCCAGGGAGAACAGTGGACAGTGTGTATCACTCACCCAGTCAGTCACCCAGCCCCAGGGAGAACAGTGTGTATCACTCACCCAGTCCCAGCTCTAGGTCTCATTTAGCCCTCCACACACCACAGGCCCAGTGGGCCCCAAAAAAGGGGGACAGAGCAGGTAACCCCCCACTCGAGGCACCACTGTCTGGGCCTCACTCCTGGGCAAAACGTCTGGGTTCTGTTGACTTCAGATTAAACAGAGCAGGTAACCCCCCACTCGAGGCACCACTGTCTGGGCCTCACTCCTGGGCAAAACGTCTGGGTTCTGTTGACTTCAGGGGGACAGAGCAGGTAAACCCCCACTCCAGGCACCACTGTCTGGGTCTCACTCCTGGGCAAAACGTCTGGGTTCTGTTGACTTCAGATTAAACAAAAACAAATAAAACGTGTCATTTTCTGACCTTTGACGTTTTTCCTTTTCCATGTTAACCTGAAAATCCAATGACCAAAAGATACACTAACCAGGTCAATCATGGTAATAACATCAACAGGGAGGAGAGGAGCTAGGACCAAAAGATACACTAACCAGGTCAATCATGGTAATAACATCAACAGGGAGGAGAGGAGACAGGACCAAAATATACACTAACCAGGTCAATCATGGTAATAACATCAACAGGGAGGAGAGGAGACAGGACCAAAAGATACACTAACCAGGTCAATCATGGTAATAACATCAACAGGGAGGAGGAGCTAGGACCAAAAGATACACTAACCAGGTCAATCATGGTAATAACTTCAACAGGGAGGAGAGGAGACAGGACCAAAAGATACACTAACCAGGTCAATCATGGTAATAACATCAACAGGGAGGAGAGGAGCTAGGACCAAAAGATACACTAACCAGGTCAATCATGGTAATAACATCAACAGGGAGGAGGAGCTAGGACCAAAAGATACACTAACCAGGTCAATCATGGTAATAACTTCAACAGGGAGGAGAGGAGACAGGACCAAAAGATACACTAACCAGGTCAATCATGGTAATAACATCAACAGGGAGGAGGAGCTAGGACCAAAAGATACACTAACCAGGTCAATCATGGTAATAACATCAACAGGGAGGAGGAGCTAGGACCAAAAGATACACTAACCAGGTCAATCATGGTAATAACTTCAACAGGGAGGAGGAGCTAGGACCAAAAGATACACTAACCAGGTCAATCATGGTAATAACATCAACAGGGAGGAGGAGCTAGGACCAAAAGATACACTAACCAGGTCAATCATGGTAATAACTTCAACAGGGAGGAGAGGAGACAGGACCAAAAGATACACTAACCAGGTCAATCATGGTAATAACTTCAACAGGGAGGAGAGGAGACAGGACCAAAAGATACACTAACCAGGTCAATCATGGTATTACAGGAAACAGAGGAGAGGGGACAGGAAGAGAAGGAGGAGGAGAGGGGACAGAGAGAATAGAGAAAGTAGAGGGAGGAGAGAAGAGAAAGGAGAGAGGGAGAGAAGAGAGAGGATATTTGGGATGATGAACCGTGGAGCCTAAATTAGCCAGGCATGTCCAGTATCTGTCAGGCCAGCCCTGGGTGCCTTTCATTGGGGCCTGACACCGTTAACAAGCCCCTGTTTATTAGTGCTGACTGGGACCCTATCAGGTGTGTGTGTGTGTGTGTGTGTGTGTGTGTGTGTGTGTGTGTGTAAAATCCACTGTTGGTCTGTTTTGTTCTTTTCTGTTCTGGTCTGTATATGTCTGCTTGCTCAGCAGAGCAGCTTTCCCTGTTGCCAGAATGAGTGGTTCTGTTTCTGCTGCTAGTATTAGAATGAACCTTGTCTTCTAGCTTGCTAATTGGTAACAGTCTGCTAGAAAACACTCTGACGAAAAAATGTATCAACACATTCCAGGGAGAAGGGAATGGCTTCTACAGCCACTCTGACACAGAACGACAGAGAGGTGGGGATGTTTTTGGTGACACACACTCCTATTGGAGCTGTCTTCCTGAGTGAGTTCTGAGAAGACTGTTATCAATACAACACACACTCTATTGGAGATGTCTTCCTGAGTGAGTTCTGAGAAGACTGTTATCAATACAACACACACTCCTATTGGAGCTGTCTTCCCTGAGTGAGAAGACTGTTATCAATACAACACACACTCCTATTGGAGCTGTCTTCCCTGAGTGAGTTCTGAGAAGACTGTTATCAATACAACACACACTCCTATTGGAGATGTCTTCCCTGAGTGAGTTCTGAGAAGACTGTTATTAATACAACACACTGAAAGGCGTTCTAGCTACCTGCTCTTCAGATGGTGTGTGTGTGTGTCACAGCCTATCTCTACCTACTCCTACATGGACTATTGGTAAACACCATTCAACCTTACATTATCAATAACACCACCAACACTCACACACACCCTGAGTCACACACACACACACACTGAGACACACACTGAGTCACACACACACACACACACACACTGAGACACACACACACACACACACACTGAGTCACACACAAACTGAGACACACACACTGAGACACACACACACTGAGATACACACATACATTGAGACACACACACACACACACTGAGACACACACACACACACACTGAGACACACACACACACACACTGAGACACACACACACTGAGATACACACATACATTGAGACACACACACACACACACACACACACTGAGACACACACACACACACACACTGAGATACACACATACATTGAGACACACACACACACACACACACACACTGAGACACACACACACACACACACACTGAGACACACACACACACACACACACTGAGACACACACACACACACACTGAGACACACACACACACACACACACACACTGAGACACACACACACACACACACACACACACTGAGACACACACACACACACACTGAGACACACACTATATATCAAGTAGACGGAACACACTTACAATTAAAAAGCACATGACTTTATTACTTTTAGGTTCAAATCCCAACAGCAGTTTTAGTTTTTTCAGGTTGATCAATGTAAATCGGAGTCCATTGATAGAGATCCACTGAGATCCACTGAAAACAAACAAACATTTCCACAGAAAATGACAGACAGACAGACAGGCAGGCAGGCAAACAGACCGGCAGACAAACAAGTAGGTCGGTAGGTAGATAGACAGACAGACAGACAGACAGACAGACAGACAGACAGACAGACAGACAGACAGACAGACAGACAGACAGAGCCATACTGAGCTACGTTCATGTTCTCTAGGAGGAGCGAGAGAGATATATATATATATATAGAGAGAGAGATATATATATATATAGAGAGAGATATATATATATATAGAGAGAGAGAGAGAGATAGAGAGAGAGAGAGAGCGTTCCAGACAGACAGGGAACAGAGCTGTGTGGTATTAATCCCCTGTAAAGCTGAGTTACAGGGGATTAATACCACAGTAGGATAGATAGTAAGGATGAGTTACAGGGGATTAATACCCCAGTAGGATAGATAGTAAGGATGAGTTACAGGGGATTAATACCCCAGTAGGATAGATAGTAAGGATGAGTTACAGGGGATTAATACCACAGTAGGATAGATAGTAAGGATGAGTTACAGGGGATTAATACCACAGTAGGATAGATAGTAAGGATGAGTTACAGGGGATTAATACCACAGTAGGATAGATAGTAAGGATGAGTTACAGGGGATTAATACCACAGTAGGATAGATAGTAAGGATGAGTTACAGGGGATTAATACCACAGTAGGATAGATAGTAAGGATGAGTTACAGGGGATTAACACCACAGTAGGATAGATAGTAAGGATGAGTTACAGGGATTAATACCACTGTAGGATAGATAGTAAGGATGAGTTACAGGGGATTAACACCACAGTAGGATAGATGGTAAGGATGAGTTACAGGATTAACACCACAGTAGGATAGATAGTAAGGATGAGTTACAGGGATTAACACCACAGTAGGATAGAAAGTAAGGATGAGTTACAGGGGATTAATACAGTAGGATAGATAGTAAGGATGAGTTACAGGGGATTAATACCACAGTAGGATAGATAGTAGGATGAGTTACAGGGGATTAATACCACAGTAGGATAGAAAGTAAGGATGAGTTACAGGATTAACACCACAGTAGGATAGATAGTAAGGATGAGTTACAGGGGATTAACACCACAGTAGGATAGATAGTAAGGATGAGTTACAGGGGATTAATACCACAGTAGGATAGATAGTAAGGATGAGTTACAGGGGATTAATACCACAGTAGGATAGATAGTAAGGATGAATTACAGGGGATTAATACCACAGTAGGATAGATAGTAAGGATGAGTTACAGGGGATTAACACCACAGTAGGATAGATAGTAAAGATGAATTACAGGGGATTAATACCACAGTAGGATAGATAGTAAAGATGAATTACAGGGGATTAACACCACAGTAGGATAGATAGTAAGGATGAGTTACAGGGGATTAACACCACAGTAGGATAGATAGTAAGGATGAGTTACAGGGGATTAATACCACAGTAGGATAGATAGTAAAGATGAATTACAGGGGATTAATACCACAGTAGGATAGAAAGTAAGGATGAGTTACAGGGGATTAATACCACAGTAGGATAGAAAGTAAGGATGAGTTACAGGGGATTAATACCACAGTAGGATAGATAGTAAGGATGAGTTACAGGGGATTAATACCACAGTAGGATAGATAGTAAGGATGAGTTACAGGGGATTAACACCACAGTAGGATAGATAGTAAAGATGAATTACAGGGGATTAATACCACAGTAGGATAGAAAGTAAAGATTAATTACAGGGGATTAACACCACAGTAGGATAGATAGTAAATATTAATTACAGGGGATTAACACCACAGTAGGATAGAAAGTAAAGATTAATTACAGGGGATTAACACCACAGTAGGATAGATAGTAAAGATGAATTACAGGGGATTAATACCACAGTAGGATAGAAAGTAAGTGTAAGGGCTGCGTAACTGGTGGCAGTGAAGTCAAACGCAGGAGAGCAGAACTTGGTAAATAGCCGTTTAATAAACATAACTACCGGCACACAAAAACAACAAACACATGGGCACAAAACCCGTATGGCACCAGGTACATAAAGCACACGTACTTACAATAAACAATTCCCGACAAGGACCTGGGGGGAACAGAGGGAACATATATAACATGTAATTAGGGAATTGAAACCAGGTGAGTGTGAAAACAAGACAAAACTAATGGAACATGAAAAATGGATCGATGATGGCTAGAAGACCGGCATCTCTCCTCCGGACCGTACCCCTCCCAGTCCACAAGATACTGAAGGCCCCTTTCCCGACGTCTCGAAACCAGGATGGATCGAACGGAGTACGCCGGGGCCCCCTCGATGTCCAGAGGGGGCGGAGGAACCTCCCGCACCTCAGCTTCCTGGAGCGGGCCAGCCACCACCGGCCTGAGGAGAGACACATGGAAGAGGGGTTAATGCGGTAGTCAGGGGGAAGCTGTAACCTATAACATACCACGTTCAGTCTCCTCAGGACTTTAAATGGCCCCACAAACCCCGGACACAGCTTCCGACAGGGCAGGCAGAGGGGCAGGTTCCGGGTCGAGAGCCAGGCCCGGTCGCACCGGGGCCTCACTGTGGTGACGGTCTGCGCCAACATTCCCGCCGCAGCACGGCGTGCTGAAGATGGACATGGGCGGCGTCCCATGTCTCCTCCGCACGCCGGAACCAGTCATCCACCGCAGGAGCTTCGGTCTGACTCTGATGCCAAGGATCCAGAACCGGCTGATACCCAAACACACACGGGAAGGGAGAGAGGTTAGGGGAGGAGTGGTGGAGCAAGTTCTGGGCCATCTCTGCCCAGGGCACGAACGCTGCCCACTTCCCGGCCGGTCCTGGCAATAAGACCTCAGAAACCTACCCACATCTTGGTTAACTCTCTCCACCTGCCCGTTACTCTGGGTTAAAAACCTGAGGTAAGGCTGATCGAGACCCCCAGACGTTCCATGAACCCCCTCAGACCCTCGACTTGAACTGGGGACCCCGATCAGACACTATATCCTCAGGCACCCCATAGTGTCGGAAGACGTGAGTAAACAGGGCCTCCGCAGTCTGTAGGGCCAGGGAGACCCGGGCTACGGGAGGAGACGACAGGACTTAGAGAATCGATCCACAACGACCAGGATGGTGGTGTTTCCCTGTGAAGGTGGGAGATCGGTTTTAGAAATCCACCGACAGGTGTGACCACGGCCATTGTGGAACGGGTAAGGGGTGTAACCCTACCTCTGGGCAGGTGCCTAGGAGCCTTACACTGGGCGCACAGCGAGCAGGAGGAAACATAAACCCTCACATCCTTAGCCAAAATGGACCACCAGTACTTCCACTAAGACAGTGCACTGTCCGACCGATCCCAGGATGACCAGAGGAGGGTGACGTGTGGGCCCAATAGATCAGCCGGTCGCGGACAGCAGACGGAACATACAGACGCCCAGCTGGACCCTGAGGGGGAACGGGCTCTGCACATGACGCCCGCTCAATGTCCGCCTCCAGCTCCCACACTACCGGCGCCACCAAGCAAGAGTGAGTGGGATCCATGGACCGCTCCTCTCTGTGTCATACTGCCGGGACAGTGCATCTGCCTTAGCGTTCTGGGAACCTGGTCTGTACGAAAAGGGTGAAAACAAAATGGGTGAAAGACATGGGCCACCTTGCCTGGCGAGGGTTCAGTCTCCTCGCTGCCTGGATGTACTCCAGATTGCGGTGAGTCAGTCAGATGAGAAAAGGTGTTTAGCCCCCTTAAGCCAATGTCTCCACACCTTCAAGGCCTTGACTACAGCCAACAGCTCCCGGTCCCCACGTCATAGTTTTGCTCCGCCGGGCTGAGCTTCTTCGAGAAGAAGGCACAGGGGCGGAGCTTCGGTGGCATACCCGAGCCCTGAGAGAACACCGCTCCTATCCCAGCCTCTGATGCGTCCACCTCCACTATGAACGCCAAAGAGGAATCCGGATGGGCCAGCACGCGCGCCGAGGTAAGCAGAGCCCTTAGTTGCCCAAAAGCCATGTCCGCCTCAGCTGACCACCGTGACGTACAGGACCCCCTTCAGCAGTGAGGTAATGGGAGCAGCCACCTGGCCAAAACCCGGATAAATCTCCGGTAGTAATTGGCAAACCCTAAAACCGCTACACCTCCTTTACCGTGGTGGGAATCGGCCAATTACTCACGGTTGAAATGGTTACTCTCCATCTTCACCCCTGATGTAGAAATGCGATACCCTAGGAAGGAGATGGCCTGCTGAAAGAACAGGTGTTTCTCAGCCTTGACGTACAGGTCATGCTCCAACAGTAGTCCAAGTACCTTGCGCACCAAGGACACATGCACCGGCGCATGTGAGTATATCAGAATGTCATTAATATATACCACTACACCCTGCCCGTGCAGGTACCTGAACATCTCATCTACAAAGGATTGGAAGACTGATGGAGCATTCATCAACCCGTACGGCATGACGAGGTACTCATAGTGCCCTGAGGTGGTACTAACGCCGTCTCCCACTCGTCTCCCTCCCGGATACGCACCAGGTGGTCTCCTGAGATCCAGTTTTGTGAAGAAGCAACGCCCGTGCATTGACTCAATCGCCGTGGCGATAAGAGGTAACTGTACCTCACCGTGATTTGATTGAGACTTCGATAATCAATGCACAGGCGCAAACCTCCATCTTTCTTCTTCACAAAAAGAAACTCGAGGAGCGGGTAAAGTGGAGGACCGAATGTACCCCGACGAAGGGATTCGGAGACATATGTCTCCCATAGCCACCGTCTACGCTTGTGACAGGAGATACACGTGACTCCTGGGAAGTGCAGCGTCTACCAGGAGATTTATCGCACAATCCCCCCGTCGATGGGGTGGTAATTGAGTCGCCTTCTTTTTTAGTTTATGCAATATTTACACACAATTAAAGTGATTAAGTAGGATGAAAGTGAGGATGAATTACAGGGGATTAATACCACAGTAGGATAGAAAGTAAGAATGAATTACAGGGATTACTACCGCAGTAGAATAGAAAGTAAGGATGAATTACAGGGGATTAATACCGCAGTAGGATAGAAAGTAAGGATGAATTACAGGGGATTAATACCTTAGTAGAATAGAAAGTAAGGATGAATTACAGGGGATTAATACCAGTAGATGAGTAGAATAGAAAGTAAGGATGAATTACAGGGATTAATACCAGGGGACGCAGTAGGATAGAAAGTAAGGATGAATTACAGGGGATTAATACCACAGTAGGATAGAAAGTAAGGATGAATTACAGGGATTAATACCGCAGTAGAATAAAAGGATGATTTACAGGGGATTAATACCGCAGTAGAATAGAAAGGATGAATTACAGGGGATTAATACCACAGTAGGATAGATAGTAAGGATGAATTACAGGGGATTAATACCACAGTAGGATAGATAGTAAGGATGAATTACAGGGGATTAATACCACAGTAGGATAGATAGTAAGGATGAATTACAGGGGATTAATACCACAGTAGGATAGATAGTAAAGATGAATTACAGGGGATTAATACCACAGTAGGATAGAAAGTGAGGATGAATTACAGGGGATTAATACCACAGTAGGATAGATAGTAAGGATGAATTACAGGGGATTAATACCACAGTAGGATAGATAGTAAGGATGAATTACAGGGGATTAATACCACAGTAGGATAGAAAGTGAGGATGAATTACAGGGGATTAATACCACAGTAGGATAGAAAGTGAGGATGAATTACAGGGGATTAATACCACAGTAGGATAGAAAGGAGAAGTCATGCCCACATAGATAGTAAAGATGAATTACAGGGGATTAATACCACAGTAGGATAGAAAGGAGAAGTCATGCCCACTCTCATTTTGGCCCAGCGATGATTCCGTGTGACATTTAGTGTCGTTAATCTGGTTCCACTAGGAGCAGTTTACATGTGGGAGAGGAAGAGAAGGCGAGAGAGAGGAGAGAGAGAGGGAGAGAGAGAGGGGAGAGAGAGAGGCGGCGAGAGAGAGTGAGAGAGGGGGCGAGAGAGAGAGAGGGGGAGGGGGAGAGAGAGAGAGAGTGAGAGAGAGGGGGGCGAGAGAGAGAGAGAGAGAGAGAGAGAGGAGGAGAGAGAGAGAGAGAGAGGGGGAGAGAGAGAGAGGGGAGGGAGAGAGGGGAGAGAGAGAGAGAGAGAGTGAGAGAGAGGAGGAGAGAGAGAGAGAGAGAGAGAGGGGGCGAAAGAGAGAGGGGAGGGAGAGAGAGAATGAGAGAGGGGTGAGAGAGAGAGGGGGAGGGAGAGAGAGAGAGAGAGAGAGAGAGAGGGGGGGGGGAGTAATGAAAACAGAAATGAAAAGAAAGGGGATATGAGATGGGAATGATCCATTGAGTAGTCCCACATGCTCCCGGATCACAGCAGAGGAACGTGGGAACGTTTACTTCTAGTCTATATAATACAGCCATTGTGTAAAAACCATCCAGAAAAGTAATCGTATGGAATATGGATCTATCCATCTTGATATTGTTTCCTATGGAAAATATTAATACTGTGTGTGTGTGTGTGTGTGTGACCAGATGAAAAGCTGAGAATGGGTGTGTATGTTTATGGAGGAATGAGACGTGACACAGCATACTACCACCTCATCTCCATCTCCAACAAGAGTGTGTGTGCGTGTGTGTGTGTGTGTGTGTGTGAATTAAATAGAGCATATGATAGGATCTGAATACTGCAGGACGTGTGTGACAGCATTACACTACACTATGAAACAAAGACAAATGACATAAAGAATGACAGTGAAAAGCTTTGGAGCACCTTCAATTACATTTTGAGCAAAAAGGCAAACTCAGTTCCATCATTCATTGAATCAGATGGCTCATTCATCACTAAACCCACTGATATTGCCTACTACTTTCATATTTTTTTATTTGGCAAGATTAGCAAACTTAGGCATGATATGCCAGCAACAAACGCTGACTCTACACATCCAAGTACAAAATTATCTGACCAAATTATGAAGGACAAGAAATTGACATTTTGAATTCAGTAAAGTGAGTGTGAACAGAAAAGTTGTGGTCAGGTGCCACAAAGAGGGACTACGTAAAAAAAATTGCAATTGGAACGGGCGGCAAGGCTGTCAGAACGGGGGCGGCAAGGTCTGTGTCTCAGAA
>NW_027039630.1:65557-81524 GCF_034236695.1 Oncorhynchus nerka
GGAGTGTTAGAAACAGAAAAGCACTGTGTTCCTGGTCAGTGGGTCTGTGGGAGTTCTCCATCAGCAGAGAGTCAGTACAGAAACAGAAAACGCATGTTCCTGGTCAGGGGAATGCTGTCGGAGTTCTCCATCAGCAGGGAGTGTTAGAAACAGAAAGCACTGTTCCTGGTCAGTGGAATGCTGTCGGAGTTCTCCATCAGCAGGAGCGTTACGAAACGAAAAGCACTGTGTTCCTAGTCCAGTGGAATGCTGTCGGAGTTCTCCATCAGCAGGGGAACGTTAGAAACAGAAAAGCACTGTGTTCCTGGTCAGTAGGAAGGCATCGGGGACCTCACCTCAGCAGGAGCGTTAGGAAACAAGGAAAACACTGTGTTCCTGGTCAGTGGAAGGCTGCAGGTTCTCCATCAGCAGGAGCATTAGAGCAGAAAAGCACTGTGTTCCTGGTCAGTGGGATGCTGTTGGAGTTCTCCATCAGCAGGGAGTGTTAGAAACAGAAAAGCACTGTGTTCCTGGTCAGGGAATGCTGTCGGAGTTCTCCATCAGCAGGGAGTGTTAGAAACAGAAAAGCACTGTGTTCCTGGTCAGTGGAATGCTGTCGGAGTTCTCCATCAGCAGGAACGTTAGAAACAGTAAAGCACTGTGTTCTGGTCAGTGGAATGCTGTCGGAGTTCTCATCAGCAGGGAATTAGAAACAGAAAAGCACTGTGTTCTGGTCAGTGGAATGCTCGGAGTTCTCCATCAGTTAGAAACAGAAAGCACTGTGTTCTGGTCAGTGAAGGCTGTCGGAGTTCTCCATCAGCAGGGAGTGTTAGAAACAGAAAAGCACTGTGTTCCTGGTCAGGGGACTTTTTAGTCACTTCAATTTTGAAGTTTCATTTGGAAACGGAAAAACAAACAAAAACAGTTGTTATTTTGTTTTGCTCTCTGATGGAAAAAACAGAAATGGACAGAAATTAAATAATGACAAACTATTGTTTTTGTTTTTCCTTTTGGGGGCAGGGTGTGGAGTAAACAGACTCCAGAGCCCATAATCCCAGTTTCACCTGGTGGGTGAGGTTCTGGAAGTGACTGAGATGTGGTGATGGCTGATGCCCAGAGAGAGGGTTTTCCGGGTAGAGTAGGTGTGGAGGTCTGGAGGTCCTGGGAGTATGCTGGACTCTCAGGCCAAGGGAAAAGGAAAGTTCCTGACTGGAAGAGTTGGCTCTGTCCCCCCTTGTGGGTCCTGTGGTGTGTGAAGGACTGACCTGGCTGTGGCTGGGTGACTGACTGGGTGACTGATACACTGTCCTTCGGGGAGGGGCAGAGCAGGCAGCCTCGCTGGGAGAACAGTGGACAGTGTGTATCTCACCCAGTCAGTCACCCAGTCCTGGGGAGAACAGTGGACAGTGTGTATCTCTCACCGTCAGTCACCTAGCCCCAGGGAGAACAGTGGACAGTGTGTATCACTCACCTAGCCTCAGGGAGAACAGTGGACAGTGTGTATCACTCACCTAGCCCCAGGGAGAACAGTGGACAGTGTGTATCACACTCACCCAGTCAGTCACCCAGCCCCAGGAGAACAGTGTATCACTCACCCAGTCCCAGCTCTAGGTCTCATTTAGCCCTCCACACACCACAGGCCCAGTGGGCCCCAAAAAAAGGGGACAGAGCAGGTAACCCCACTCGAGGCACCACTGTCTGGGCCTCACTCCTGGGCAAAACGTCTGGGTTCTGTTGACTTCAGATTAAACAGAGCAGGTAACCCCCACCGAGGCACCACTGTCTGGGCCTCACTCCTGGGCAAAACGTCTGGGTTCTGTTGACTTCAGGGGACAGAGCAGGTAAACCCCCACTCCAGGCACCACTGTCTGGGGTCTCACTCCTGGGCAAAACGTCTGGGTTCTGTTGACTTCCAGATTAAACAAAAACAAATAAAACGTGTCATTTTCTGAACGTTTTTCCTTTCCATGTTAACCTGAAAATCCAATGACCAAAAGATACACTAACCAGGTCAATAACATCCAAAGAGGAGAAGCTGACTTCAGATAAACAAACAGGAGGAGGGAGCAAAAAAACCAGATACACTAACCAGGTCAATCATGGTAATAACGGAGGAGGGCTTTTCAATCATGGTAATAACAACAGGGAGGAGGAGACAGGACAAAATATACACTAAATCCAGGTCAATCATGGTAATAACATCAACAGGGGAGGAGAGGAGCTGACCAAAATATACACTAACCAGGTCAATCATGACATCAAAAGAGAGAGACACAAAAGATACTAACCAGGTCAATCATGGTAATAACATCAACAGAGGAGGGGACAGGACCAAAGATAGGAACCAGGTCAATCATGGTAATAACATCAACAGGGAGGAGAGGAGATACAGGAATCATGGTAATAACAAACAGGGAGGAGAGGACTACACACTAACCAGGTCAATCATGGTAATAACTTCAACAGGGAGGAGGAGAGGAGATACAGGTCAATCATGGTAATAACAAAAGATAGGACCAAAAGATACACTAACCAGGTCAATCATGGTAATAACTTCAACAGGGAGGAGAGGAGACAGGACCAAAAGATACACTAACCAGGTCAATCATGGTAATAACATCAACAGGGAGGAGAGGAGCTAGGACCAAAAGATACACTAACCAGGTCAATCATGGTATTACAGGAAACAGAGGAGAGGGGACAGGAAGAGAAGGAGGAGGAGAGGGGACAGAGAGAATAGAGAAAGTAGAGGGAGGAGAGGAGAGAAGAGAAAGGAGAGAGGGAGAGAAGAGAGAGGATATTTGGGATGATGAACCGTGGAGCCTAAATTAGCCAGGCATGTCCAGTATCTGTCAGGCCAGCCCTGGGTGCCTTTCATTGGGGCCTGACACCGTTAACAAGCCCCTGTTTATTAGTGCTGACTGGGACCCTATCAGGTGTGTGTGTGTGTGTGTGTGTGTGTGTGTGTGTGTAAAATCCACTGTTGGTCTGTTTTGTTCTTTTCTGTTCTGGTCTGTATATGTCTGCTTGCTCAGCAGAGCAGCTTTCCCTGTTGCCAGAATGAGTGGTTCTGTTTCTGCTGCTAGTATTAGAATGAACCTTGTCTTCTAGCTTGCTAATTGGTAACAGTCTGCTAGAAAACACTCTGACGAAAAAATGTATCAACACATTCCAGGGAGAAGGGAATGGCTTCTACAGCCACTCTGACACAGAACGACAGAGAGGTGGGGATGTTTTTGGTGACACACACTCCTATTGGAGCTGTCTTCCTGAGTGAGTTCTGAGAAGACTGTTATCAATACAACACACACTCCTATTGAGATGTCTTCCTGAGTGAGTTCTGAGAAGACTGTTATCAATACAACACACACTCCTATTGGAGCCGTCTTCCCTGAGTTCTGAGAAGACTGTTATCAATACAACACACTGAATTGAGCTGTCTTCCTTCTCTGAGTGAGTTCTGAGAAGACTACCTCCTATTGAGATGTCTCCTCTGAGAAGACTGTTATTAATACAACACACTGAAAGGCGTGTGTGATGTGTGTGTGTGTGTGTCACAGCCTATCTCTACCTACTCCTACATGGACTATTGGTAAACACCATTCAACCTTACATTATCAATAACACCACCAACACTCACACACACCCTGAGTCACACACACACACACACTGAGACACACACTGAGTCACACACACACACACACACACACTGAGACACACACACACAACACACACTGAGACACACACACTGACACACACACTGAGACACACACACACTGAGATACACACACAGCATTGAGACACACACACACACACTGAGACACACACACAAACTGAGACACACACACTGAGACACACACACACTGAGATACACACATACATTGAGACACACACACACACACACACACACACACTGAGACACACACACACACACACACTGAGATACACACACATTGAGACACTGAGACACACACACACACACACACACTGAGACACACACGCACACACACACTGAGACACACACACACACACACACTGAGACACACACACACACACACACACACACACACACACACACACACACACACACACACACACACACACACTGAGACACACACTATATATCAAGTAGACGGAACACACTTACAATTAAAAAGCACATGACTTTATTACTTTTAGGTTCAAATCCCAACAGCAGTTTTAGTTTTTCAGGTTGATCAATGTAAATCGGAGTCCATTGATAGAGATCCACTGAGATCCACTGAAAACAAACAAACATTTCCACAGAAAATGACAGACAGACAGACAGGCAGGCAGGCAAACAGACCGGCAGACAAACAAGTAGGTCGGTAGGTAGATAGACAGACAGACAGACAGACAGACAGACAGACAGACAGACAGAGCCAGACAGACAGACAGACAGAGCCATACTGAGCTACGTTCATGTTCTCTAGGGAGGAGCGAGAGATATATATATATATATATAGAGAGAGATATATATATAGAGAGATATATATATATATATATAGAGAGAGAGAGAGAGATAGAGAGAGAGAGAGAGAGAGCGTTCCAGACAGACAGGGAACAGAGGTGTGTATTAATCCCTGTAAAGCTGAGTTACAGGGGATTAATACCACAGTAGGATAGATAGTAAGATGAGTTATAATACCCCAGTAGGATAGATAGTATGAGTTACAGGGATTAATACCCCAGTAGGATAGATAGTAAGGATGAGTTACAGGGATTAATACCACAGTAGGATAGATAGTAAGATGAGTTACAGATTAATACCACAGTAGGATAGATAGTAAGGATAGTTACAGATTAATACCACAGTAGATAGATAGTAAGGATGAGTTACAGGGGATTAATACCACAGTAGGATAGATAGTAAGGATGAGTTACAGGGGATTAATACCACAGTAGGATAGATAGTAAGGATGAGTTACAGGGGATTAACACCACAGTAGGATAGATAGTATGATGAGTTACAGGGATTAATACCACTGTAGGATAGATAGTAAGGATGAGTTACAGGGATTAACACCACAGTAGGATAGATAGTAAGGATGAGTTACAGGGGGATTAATACCACAGTAGGATAGATAGTAAATGAGTTACAGATTAACACCACAGTAGGATAGAAAGTAAGGATGAGTTACAGGGGATTAATACCACAGTAGGATAGATAGTAAGGATGAGTTACAGGGGATTAATACCACAGTAGGATAGATAGTAAGGATGAGTTACAGGGATTAATACCACAGTAGGATAGAAAGTAAGGATGAGTTACAGGATTAACACCACAGTAGGAGATTAAGGATGAGTTATTAACACCACAGTAGGATAGATAGTAAGGATGAGTTACAGGGGATTAATACCACAGTAGGATAGATAGTAAGGATGAGTTACAGGGGATTAATACCACAGTAGGATAGATAGTAAGGATGAATTACAGGGATTAATACCACAGTAGGATAGATTAAGGATGAGTTACAGGGGATTAACACCACAGTAGGATAGATAGTAAAGATGAATTACAGGGGATTAATACCACAGAGGATAGATAGTAAAGATGAATTACAGGATTAACACCACAGTAGGATAGATAGTAAGGATGAGTTACAGGGATTAACACCACAGTAGGATAGATAGTAAGGATGAGTTACAGGGGATTAATACCACAGTAGGATAGATAGTAAAGATGAATTACAGGGGATTAATACCACAGTAGGATAGAAAGTAAGGATGAGTTACAGGGGATTAATACCACAGTAGGATAGAAAGTAAGGATGAGTTACAGGGGATTAATACACAGTAGGATAGATAGTAAGGATGAGTTACAGGGATTAATACCACAGTAGGATAGATAGGGATGAGTTACAGGGGATTAACACCACAGTAGGATAGATAGTAAAGATGAATTACAGGGGATTAATACCACAGTAGGATAGAAAGTAAAGATTAATTACAGGGGATTAACACCACAGTAGGATAGATAGTAAATATTAATTACAGGGATTAACACCACAGTAGGATAGAAAGTAAAGATTAATTACAGGGATTAACACCACAGTAGGATAGAAGTAAAGATGAATTACAGTTAATACCACAGTAGGATAGGGCTGCGTAACTGGTGGCAGTGAAGTCAAACGCAGGAGAGCAGAACTTGGTAAATAGCCGTTTAATAAACATAACTACCGGCACACAAAAACAACAAACACATGGGCACAAAACCCGTATGGCACCAGGTACATAAAGCACACGTACTTACAATAAACAATTCCCGACAAGGACCTGGGGGGAACAGAGGGAACATATATAACATGTAATTAGGGAATTGAAACCAGGTGAGTGTGAAAACAAGACAAAACTAATGGAACATGAAAAATGGATCGATGATGGCTAGAAGACCGGCATCTCTCCTCCGGACCGTTACCCTCCCAGTCCACAAGATACTGAAGGCCCCTTTCCCGACGTCTCGAAACCAGGATGGATCGAACGGAGTACGCCGGGCCTCGATGTCCAGAGGGGCGGAGGAACCTCCCGCACCTCAGCTTCCTGGAGCGGGCCAGCCACCACCGGCCTGAGGAGAGACACATGGAAGAGGGGTTAATGCGGTAGTCAGGGGAAGCTGTAACCTATAACATACCACGTTCAGTCTCCTCAGGACTTTAAATGGCCCCACAAACCCCGGACACAGCTTCCGACAGGGCAGGCAGAGGGGCAGGTTCCGGTCGAGAGCCAGGCCCGGTCGCACCGGGCCTCACTGTGGTGACGGTCTGCGCCAACATTCCCGCCGCAGCACGGCGTGCTGAAGATGGACATGGGCGGCGTCCCATGTCTCCTCCGCACGCCGGAACCAGTCATCCACCGCAGGAGCTTCGGTCTGACTCTGATGCCAAGGATCCAGAACCGGCTGATACCCAAACACACACGGGAAGGGAGAGAGGTTAGGGGAGGAGTGGTGGAGCAAGTTCTGGGCCATCTCTGCCCAGGGCACGAACGCTGCCCACTTCCCGGCCGGTCCTGGCAATAAGACCTCAGAAACCTACCCACATCTTGGTTAACTCTCTCACCTGCCCGTTACTCTCGGGTTAAAAACCTGAGGTAAGGCTGATCGAGACCCCCAGACGTTCCATGAACCCCCCTCAGACCCTCGACTTGAACTGGGGACCCCGATCAGACACTATATCCTCAGGCACCCCATAGTGTCGGAAGACGTGAGTAAACAGGGCCTCCGCAGTCTGTAGGGCCGTAGGGAGACCGGGCTACGGGAGGAGACGACAGGACTTAGAGAATCGATCCACAACGACCAGGATGGTGGTGTTTCCCTGTGAAGGTGGGAGATCGGTTATGAAATCCACCGACAGGTGTGACCACGGCCATTGTGGAACGGGTAAGGGGTGTAACTTACCTCTGGGCAGGTGCCTAGGAGCCTTACACTGGGCGCACAGCGAGCAGGAGGAAACATAAACCCTCACATCCTTAGCCAAAATGGACCACCAGTACTTCCCACTAAGACAGTGCACTGTCCGACCGATCCCAGGATGACCAGAGGAGGGTGACGTGTGGGCCCAATAGATCAGCCGGTCGCGGACAGCAGACGGAACATACAGACGCCCAGCTGGACCCTGAGGGGGAACGGGCTCTGCACATGACGCCCGCTCAATGTCCG
This sequence comes from Oncorhynchus nerka, assembly GCF_034236695.1. Classification (NCBI taxonomy): domain Eukaryota; kingdom Metazoa; phylum Chordata; class Actinopteri; order Salmoniformes; family Salmonidae; genus Oncorhynchus; species Oncorhynchus nerka. Next base: position 73,215 of record NW_027039630.1, read on the forward strand.
CCTCCAGCTCCCACACTACCGGCGCCACCAAGCAAGAGTGAGTGGGATCCATGGACCGCTCCTCTGTGTCATACTGCCGGGACAGTGCATCTGCCTTAGCGTTCTGGGAACCTGGTCTGTACGAAAAGGGTGAAAACAAAATGGGTGAAAGACATGGGCCACCTTGCCTGGCGAGGTTCAGTCTCCTCGCTGCCTGGATGTACTCAGATTGCGGTGGTCAGTCCAGATGAGAAAAAGGTGTTTAGCCCCCTTAAGCCAATGTCTCCACACCTTCAAGGCCTTGACTACAGCCAACAGCTCCCGGTCCCCACGTCATAGTTTTGCTCCGCCGGCTGAGCTTCTTCGAGAAGAAGGCACAGGGGCGGAGCTTCGGTGGCATACCCGAGCCCTGAGAGAACACCGCTCCTATCCCAGCCTCTGATGCGTCCACCTCCACTATGAACGCCAAAGAGGAATCCGGATGGGCCAGCACGCGCGCCGAGGTAAGCAGAGCCCTTAGTTGCCCAAAAGCCATGTCCGCCTCAGCTGACCACCGTAGACGTACAGGACCCCCCTTCAGCAGTGAGGTAATGGGAGCAGCCACCTGGCCAAAACCCCGGATAAATCTCCGGTAGTAATTGGCAAACCCTAAAAACCGCTACACCTCCTTTACCGTGGTGGGAATCGGCCAATTACTCACGGTTGAAATGCGGTTACTCTCCATCTTCACCCCTGATGTAGAAATGCGATACCCTAGGAAGGAGATGGCCTGCTGAAAGAACAGGTGTTTCTCAGCCTTGACGTACAGGTCATGCTCCAACAGTAGTCCAAGTACCTTGCGCACCAAGGACACATGCTCGGCGCATGTAGCGGAGTATATCAGAATGTCATTAATATATACCACTACACCCTGCCCGTGCAGGTACCTGAACATCTCATCTACAAAGGATTGGAAGACTGATGGAGCATTCATCAACCCGTACGGCATGACGAGGTACTCATAGTGCCCTGAGGTGGTACTAAACGCCGTCTCCCACTCGCCTCCCTCCCGGATACGCACCAGGTGGTCTCCTGAGATCCAGTTTTGTGAAGAAGCAACGCCCCGTGCATTGACTCAATCGCCGTGGCGATAAGAGGTAACTGTACCTCACCGTGATTTGATTGAGACTTCGATAATCAATGCACAGGCGCAAACCTCCATCTTTCTTCTTCACAAAAAAGAAACTCGAGGAGGCGGGTAAAGTGGAGGACCGAATGTACCCCTGACGAAGGGATTCGGAGACATATGTCTCCATAGCCACCGTCTACGCTTGTGACAGGAGATACACGTGACTCCTGGGAAGTGCAGCGTCTACCAGGAGATTTATCGCACAATCCCCCCGTCGATGGGGTGGTAATTGAGTCGCCTTCTTTTTAGTTTATGCAATATTTACACACAATTAAAGTGATTAAGTAGGATAGAAAGTGAGGATGAATTACAGGGGATTAATACCACAGTAAGAATGAATTACAGGGGATTACTACCGGATAGAAAGTAAGAATGAATTACAGGGGATTACTACCGCAGTAGAATAGAAAGTAAGGATGAATTACAGGGGATTAATACCACAGTAGGATAGAAAGTAAGGATAGAAAGTAGAGGATGAATTACAGGGGATTAATACCGCAGTAGAATAGAAAGTAAGGATGAATTACAGGGGATTAATACCGCAGTAGATAGAAAGTAAGGATGAATTACAGGGGATTAATACCAGTAGTAGGATAGAAAGTAAGGATGAATTACAGGGATTAATACCACAGTAGGATAGAAAGTAAGGATGAATTACAGGGGATTAATACCACAGTAGGATAGAATAAAAAGGATGAATTACAGGGATTAATACCGCAGTAGAATAGAAAGGATGAATTTACAGGGATTAATACCACAGTAGGATAGATAGTAAGGATGAATTACAGGGGATTAATACCACAGTAGGAATAGATTAATACCACAGTAAGGATGAATTACAGGGATTAATACCACAGTAGGATAGATAGTAAGGATGAATTACAGGGGATTAATACCACAGTAGGATAGATAGTAAAGATGAATTACAGGGGATTAATACCACAGTAGGATAGAAAGTGAGGATGAATTACAGGGGATTAATACCACAGTAGGATAGATAGTAAGGATGAATTACAGGGGATTAATACCACAGTAGGATAGATAGTAAGGATGAATTACAGGGGATTAATACCACAGTAGGATAGAAAGTGAGGATGAATTACAGGGGATTAATACCACAGTAGGATAGAAAGTGAGGATGAATTACAGGGGATTAATACCACAGTAGGATAGAAAGGAGAAGTCATGCCCACATAGATAGTAAAGATGAATTACAGGGGATTAATACCACAGTAGGATAGAAAGGAGAAGTCATGCCCACTCTCATTTTGGCCCAGCGATGATTCCGTGTGACATTTAGTGTCGTTAATCTGGTTCCACTAGGAGCAGTTTACATGTGGGAGAGGAAGAGAAGGCGAGAGAGGAGAGAGAGAGGGAGAGAGAGAGGGAGAGAGAGAGGCGGCGAGAGAGAGTGAGAGAGGGGGCGAGAGAGAGAGGGGGGAGGGAGAGAGAGAGAGAGAGAGAGAGGGGGCGAGAGAGAGAGAGAGAGAGAGAGAGAGGAGGAGAGAGAGAGAGAGAGAGGGGGTGAGAGAGAGAGAGGGGGAGGGAGAGAGGGGGAGAGAGAGAGAGAGAGAGAGAGAGAGAGAGGAGAGAGAGAGAGAGAGAGAGGGGGGGCGAAAGAGAGAGGGGGAGGGAGAGAGAGAATGAGAGAGGGGGGTGAGAGAGAGAGGGGGAGGGAGAGAGAGAGGGAGAGAGAGAGAGAGAGGGGGGGGGGGGGGGGAGTAATGAAAACAGAAATGAAAAGAAAGGGGATATGAGATGGGGAATGATCCATTGAGTAGTCCCACATGCTCCCGGATCACAGCAGAGGAACGTGGGAACGTTTACTTCTAGTCTATATAATACAGCCATTGTGTAAAAACCATCCAGAAAAGTAATCGTATGGAATATGGATCTATCCATCTTGATATTGTTTCCTATGGAAAATATTAATACTGTGTGTGTGTGTGTGTGTGTGTGTGTGTGTGACCAGATGAAAAGCTGAGAATGGGTGTGTATGTTTATGGAGGAATGAGACGTGACACAGCATACTACCACCTCATCTCCATCTCCAACAAGAGTGTGTGTGTGCGTGTGTGTGTGTGTGTGTGTGTGAATTAAATAGAGCATATGATAGGATCTGAATACTGCAGGACGTGTGTGACAGCATTACACTACACTATGAAACAAAGACAAATGACATAAAGAATGACAGTGAAAAGCTTTGGAGCACCTTCAATTACATTTTGAGCAAAAAGGCAAACTCAGTTCCATCATTCATTGAATCAGATGGCTCATTCATCACTAAACCCACTGATATTGCCTACTACTTTCATATTTTTTTTATTTGGCAAGATTAGCAAACTTAGGCATGATATGCCAGCAACAAACGCTGACTCTACACATCCAAGTACAAATTATCTGACCAAATTATGAAGGACAAGAAATTGACATTTTGAATTCAGTAAAGTGAGTGTGGAACAGAAAAAGTTGTGTGGTCAGGTGCCACAAAGAGGGACTTAAAAAAAAAATTGCAATTGGCTCAGAACGGGGCGGCAAGGCTGTCTCAGAACGGGGCGGCAAGGCTGTCTCAGAACGGGGCGGCAAGGCTGTCTCAGAACAGGGCGGCAAGGCTGTCTCAGAACGGGGCGGCAAGGCTGTCTCAGAACAGGGCGGCAAGGCTGTCTCAGAACAGGGCAGCACGGCTGTCTCAGAACGGGGCGGCAAGGCTGTCTCAGAACGGGGCGGCAAGGCTGTCTCAGAACAGGGCGGCAAGGCTGTCTCAGAACGGGGCGGCAAGGCTGTCTCAGAACAGGGCGGCAAGGCTGTCTCAGAACGGGGCGGCAAGGCTGTCTCAGAACAGGGCAGCAAGGCTGTCTCAGAACAGGGCTCAGAACAGCAAGGCTGTCTCAGAACAGGGCAGCACGGCTGTCTCAGAACAGGCGGCAAGGCTGTCTCAGAACAGGGCAGCACGGCTGTCTCAGAACAGGGCAGGCAAGGCTGTCTCAGAACAGGCTGTCTCAGAACAGGGCAGCGGCTGTCTCAGAACAGGGCAGCACGGCTGTCTCAGAACAGGGCAGCACGGCAAGGCTGTCTCAGAACAGGGCAGCACGCTGTCTCAGAACAGGCTGTCTCAGAACAGGGCAGCACGGCTGTCTCAGAACAGGGCAGCACGGCTGTCTCAGAACAGGGGCAGCACGGCTGTCTCAGAACAGGGCAGCACGGCTGTCTCAGAACAGGGCACGCTGTCTCAGAACAGGCTGTCTCAGAACAGGGCAGCACGGCTGTCTCAGAACAGGGCAGCACGGCTGTCTCAGAACAGGGCTGTCTCAGAACAGGGCTCAGAACAGGGCAGGCTGTCTCAGAACGGCTGTCTCAGTACAGGGCAGCACGGCTGTCTCAGAACAGGGCAGCACGGCTGTCTCAGAACAGGGCAGCACGGCTGTCTCAGTACAGGCAGCACGGCTGTCTCAGAACAGGGCAGCACGACTGTCTCAGAACAGGGCAGCACGGCTGACCCTTGGCTGTCTCAGAACAGAGCAGCTAGAACATCAATGTCTCAGAACAGGGCATGTCAATCTCTTCTGGCTCAAACAGGGCAACACGGCTGTCTCAGAACAGGGCAGCACGGCTGTCTCAGAACAGGGCTACGGGTTGTCTCAGAACAGGGCAGCACGGATGTCTCAGAATATTGACATGTCTCAGAACAGGCAGCACGTGCTGTCTGTTTCAGAACAGGGCAGCACGGCTGTCTCAGAACAGGGCAGCACGGCTGTCTCAGACAGGGCAGCATTCTCAAACAGCACCCTCAGAACAGACATGCCACAGGGCAGCACGGTCTGTTTAAACAACTAGCAGGCAGCAGCTCAGACACAGCATGTCAAACAGGGCCACGGCTGTCTCAGAACATGACATGCCACCAGCACGGTCTGTTTAAACAACAGCACACAGCTCAGACAGGGCACATTCAAACCCCCACAGGACATGCCACAGGGCAGAGGTCTCTTCACAGTCCCCAAGACCAGAACAGACACGGCTATGGTACACAGAAACACACAGTGCTGTCCAGGGGACATACATGGAACTCTATTCCACAGTACTACATAGAGCCATGACTCAGGAACTCTATTCCACAGTACTACACGGAGCCATGACTCATGGAACTCTATTCCACAGTATTACATAGAGCCAGGGGTACATGGAACTCTATTCCACAGTCCTACATAGAGCCATGACTACATGGAACTCTATTCCAGGTACTACATAGAGCCATGACTACATGGAACTCTATTCCACAGTACACATAGAGCCATGACTACATGGAACTCTGTTCCACAGTACTACAGGAGCCATGACTACATGGAACTCTATTCCACAGTACTACATAGAGCCATGACTACATGGGACTCTATTCAGAACACAGTACTACATAGAGCCCTGACTACATGGAACTCTGTTCACAGTACTACATAGAGCCATGACTACATGGAACTCTATTCCACAGTACTACATAGAACCATGACTACATGGAACTCTATTCCACAGAACTACATAGAGCCATGACTACATGGAACTCTATTCAAAGTACTACATAGAACCATGACTACATGGAACTCTATTCCACAGTACTACATAGAACCATGACTACATGGAACTCTATTCCACAGTACTACATAGAACCATTCAAACAACTACATGGAACTCTATTCCACAGTACTACATAGAGCCATGACTACATGGAACTCTATTCCACAGTACTACATAGAACCATGACTACATGGAACTCTATTCCACAGTACTACATAGAGCCAGACTACATGGAACTCTATTCAACAGTACTACATAGAGCCATGACTACATGGAACTCTATTCCACAGTACTACATAGAGCCATGACTACATGGAACTCTATTCCACAGTACTACATAGAGCCATGACTACATGGAACTCTATTCCACAGTACTACATAGAGCCATGACTACATGGAACTCTATTCCACAGTACTACATAGAACCATGACTACATGGAACTCTATTCCACAGTACTACATAGAGCCATGACTACATGGAACTCTATTCAACAGTACTACATAGAGCCATGACTACATGGAACTCTATTCCACAGTACTACATAGAACCATGACTACATGGAACTCTATTCCACAGAACTACATAGAGCCATGACTACATGGAACTCTATTCCACAGTACTACATAGAACCATGACTACATGGAACTCTATTCCACAGTACTACATAGAACCATGACTACATGGAACTCTATTCCACAGTACTACATAGAGCCATGACTACATGGAACTCTATTCCACAGAACTACATAGAACCATGACTACATGGAACTCTATTCCACAGAACTACATAGAACCATGACTACATGGAACTCTATTCCACAGTACTACATAGAGCCATGACTACATGGAACTCTGTTCCAACAGTACTACATAGAGCCATGACTACATGGAACTCTATTCCACAGTACTACATAGAGCCATGACTACATGGAACTCTATTCAACAGTACTACATAGAACCATGACTACATGGAACTCTATTCCACAGAACTACATAGAGCCATGACTACATGGAACTCTATTCCACAGTACTACATAGAGCCATGACTACATGGAACTCTATTCCACAGTACTACATAGAACCATGACTACATGGAACTCTATTCCACAGTACTACATAGAGCCATGACTACATGGAACTCTATTCCACAGTACTACATAGAGCCATGACTACATGGAACTCTATTCCACAGTACTACATAGAACCATGACTACATGGAACTCTATTCCACAGTACTACATAGAACCATGACTACATGGAACTCTATTCCACAGTACTACATAGAGCCATGACTACATGGAACTCTATTCAACAGTACTACATAGAACCATGACTACATGGAACTCTATTCCACAGAACTACATAGAACCATGACTACATGGAACTCTATTCCACAGTACTACATAGAACCATGACTACATGGAACTCTATTCCACAGTACTACATAGAGCCATGACTACATGGAACTCTATTCAACAGTACTACATAGAGCCATGACTACATGGAACTCTATTCAACAGTACTACATAGAACCATGACTACATGGAACTCTATTCCACAGAACTACATAGAACCATGACTACATGGAACTCTATTCCACAGTACTACATAGAACCATGACTACATGGAACTCTATTCCACAGAACTACATAGAACCATGACTACATGGAACTCTATTCCACAGTACTACATAGAACCATGACTACATGGAACTCTATTCCACAGTACTACATAGAGCCATGACTACATGGAACTCTATTCCACAGAACTACATAGAACCATGACTACATGGAACTCTATTCCACAGAACTACATAGAACCATGACTACATGGAACTCTATTCCACAGTACTACATAGAGCCATGACTACATGGAACTCTATTCAACAGTACTACATAGAGCCATGACTACATGGAACTCTATTCCACAGTACTACACCTTAGAGCCATGACTACATGGAACTCTATTCCACAGTACTACATAGAACCATGACTACATGGAACTCTATTCCACAGTATTACATAGAACCATGACTACATGGAACTCTATTCCACAGTACTACATAGAGCCATGACTACCCTTATGGAACTCTATTCCACAGTACTACATAGAACCATGACTACATGGAACTCCTATTCCACAGTACTACATAGAGCCATGACTACATGGAACTCCACAGTACTGTGTCCTGAGAACCATGACTACATGGAACACTATTCCACAGTACTACAGTGGAGAGCCATGACTACATGGAACTCTATTCCACAGGGCACAACATAGAGCCCTGACTACATGGAACTCTATTCCACAGTACTACCCTTAGTGTGTTGTGACTACATGGAACTCTATTCCACAGTACACACCCTAGAGCCCTGAGATATGGGTACTCTATTCCACAGTACTACATAGAGCCCTGACTACATGGAACTCCTATTCACATCAGTTGTAACTGACAGCAGTAGAATCAGATCAAATTTTAAAAATAGATCAAAATACACCTTATGTGTTGTACTATGTGGTAGTGGAGTAGGGTCCACGAGGACATTTACCCTGGTGTGTGTTGTAGATATGTGGTAGTGGAGTAGGGTCCTGAGGG